>NC_088865.1:17205718-17250458 GCF_032884065.1 Artemia franciscana | reverse complement strand
AATATAAAAAAAAATTCAAAATATGATGAGAATTTTTGTGAGTCATCCAAAGCAACTTCTTTGCAAAACGCAATTGCGCCTAATTCAAGTACCATTCTGGTTTCATGCATTTTAGAGTATGTAGTTTGGGACGTTTATTGGCCTTGAGACCATTTATCTAGTCTAGTCAGTCACAAGTGAGTTGTCAATGATTCTGCTGTGCCATACACTATTAGGATAGGTATTGCAGTGATTTAATGACTGTTCAAGGGATCTGATTAAAAAAAATTGTAAATGCCGCTGAAACTCATGACAAAAACACTAAAATAATATTTACTATCACGATTTCCCACATTATAATTAAAATATGTCAGTTAACCATAGTTAATCGTTGTATCCCTTCGGTCATAAGCAAAAAGGTAGTGGAGATATGCCTAATACTAATATTATAATAGAAATGAGGAGAATTTAACACTACCACATACAATCTTAATTCAGTGATGCTGATAATAACAACAGGAATTGTTAAATGCAAGAAAACATGGATACATTCTCGAAGGCCTAGGACACAGGGAACTGTTGCGAACTTGGATACAGGCTGAAAATGAACAAGTTTATATCCGTTTTTATGGCACTTGATATCTACCAAATGACATATAGCGATCGCAAATTCTATCGGTCTGTCTGTCCTGGTTTTCCTACTTTAGGCACTTCCACGTAAGCTAGGACGATGAACTTTGGCAGGCGTATCCGGAATCAGACCAGATTAAATTAGAAATTGTCGTTTCTCCGATTTTACTATCTGGGGGAGAGTGGGGGGACGGTTAAATCGGAAAAATTAGAAAAAATGAGGTATTTTTAACTTACGAACGGGTGATCAGATCTTAATGAAATTTGATGTTTGGAAGGATATCTTGTCTCAGAGCTCTCTTGTTAAATCCCGACCGGATTTGGTGACATTGTGGGGAGTTGGGGAGGAGGGAACCTAAAATTTAGGAGAACGCTTAGAGTGGAGGGATCGGAATGAAACTCGGTGGGAAAAAAATCACAAGTCCTAGATACGTGATTGACATAACCGGAACGGATCCGCTCTCTTTGGGGGAGTTGGGGGGGGGGGCTGATTCTGAAAAATTAGGAAGAATGAGGTATTTTTAACTTACGAAAGGATGATCGGATCTTAATGAAATTTGATGTTTGGAAGGATATCGTGTCTCAGAGCTCTTTTTTCAGTCCCGACCGGATCCGGTGACATTGGGGGGGGAGTTTGGGGGGGGGGCTAAAATCTTGGAAAACGCTAAGAGTGGAGGGATCGGGATTAAACTTGGTGGGAAAAATAAACACAAGTCCTAGATACGTGATTGATATAACCGGGTCGGATCCGCTCTCTTTGGGGGAGTTGGGGAGGGAGTAATTCGGATAATTAGAAAAAATGAGGTATTTATAACTTACGAACGGGTGATCAGATCTTAATGATATTTGATCTTTAGAAGGATCTTGTGCTTTAGAACTCTCATTTTAAATCCCGACTAGAACCGGTGATATTGGGGGGAGCTGGAGGGGGAAACCGGAAATCTTGGAAAACGCTTAGAGTGGAGAGATAGGGATGAAACTTGATGGGAAGAATAAGCACAAGTTATAGATACGTGATTTACATAATTGGAACGGTTCCCTTCTCTGTAGGGGAGCTGGGGGTTGTTAACTTGGAAACATTAGAAAATTTGAGGTATTTTAACTTGAGAACGGGTGACCGGATCTTAATGAAATTTGATTTTTAGAAGGAACTCATGTCTCAGAGCTTTTATTTCAAATCCTAACCAGATCTGTTGACATTGGAGGGAGTTGGAGTGGAAACCGGAAATCTTGGAAGACGCTTATAAATGTCGTAGATATGTGATTGACGTAACCGGACTGGATCCGCTCTCTTCGGGGCAGTTAGGGGGCGGTGTTCAGTGCTTTGGCGAGTTTGGTGCTTCTGGACGTGCTAGGACGATGAAAATTGGTGGGCGTGTCAGGGAGCTGTACAAATTGACTTGATAAAGTCGTTTTCCCCGATTCGACCATCTGGGGGTTGAAGGGGGAGGAAAAATTATAACAATCGAGGTATTTTTGACTTACGAGTGGGTGATCGGATCTTAATGAATTTTGATGTTTAGAAGGACCCCCTGACTTAGAGCTCTTATTTTAAATCCCGACCGGCATTAAGCCTCTGATTTTCCTTTTAAAGCCATCTATTGATTCTTAGAATTTTGCCAGAGCTCATACCATATGAGGTCTTGGCTCTTCCGACCTCGTCACAAGTGCCATATGAGCTCTTAGCTCTTGTTATAATAATATAGTCTGTGAATGTGTTTAAAAATAATAGTTTTTTCGTCTTGCGCATGCGCATTCTCTTTATTCTCTCATCTTTCAAGCTTATTTGTATTCTAGGAGCACTGAAGACCTTCTGCATAGGTTGTTCGTGTGTATATCTGGTGTAGCTGACCAACTTCAAACAAATTTCGCCTCTGATCTTCGAGTGATTCTCAAAACAGTTTTCCAGATTCATATGCCAGTAGATGAAGTCGATTTGGGATCAAATGATGTACAATTAGTTCCCGAAGGTGTCGAAGTCGAGTGCTTTGACAATCCTGGTGAAGCTGGCCAGTATGAAGAAACTGCCACCATTATGAATGTAAATCCACATCTTGGGCTGGCTAATGTATTTCTCGAACAAAATCCTGTTCCTGCCTTAGATAGCTATTTATTGGATTCGTCTGCGCTTTTAGCCCCGCCTAGTGAGTCAGTGTTAAATTCTCCGGAGAGTACTGTTAGTGATTTAACGCTTGGTCAGGATGAACCTTCAACAAGTAGTGAATGTAAGGCAGCACTTATGAAAAGTGATTCAAATAGCTTAGATAGTGGAAATGGAACAACAGACAAAGATTTCGAAAATGTGAACAAAAGTGATGAGGAAGATATTAAACTTCCCAACCACGTCGAGACTGTTCAAGAAAGTATTCCTGTCACGGAATCTAGGCAGGTAGTGAGTGCCTCACAGCTTTATGCAGTAGATATACCAAGCCCACGGTTTCAAGGTGTAAATGATGTTAGTGAGACTAAATATATAGATTATACTGAACATAATAGCCCAAAACCTATTCTAAGTCCGTCAAATGATGAAGCAGAATCAACTATATGGAATCCAGTCAATAATGGAGAAGCTTCGCCCTTTGGTAATCGAGCTATTGCTGAAAGTGAAATGATGTCTCCTATTCGGAATCAGAACGCGTCTCAAGATGTGGATGATATTCGAAGCTTGCTTGATATATTAGGCATTGGAGAAATATTTCGGAATGACAACGTTCCTGCGGACCTTGTTCTGGCAACACCGCCTGAGTGGATACCTGATGATGTGGCACCAGACTGTATGCAATGCTCACAGCCTTTCACTGTGATAAGAAGACGACATCATTGTCGAAATTGTGGGAAAGTAAGTAACTTCAAATTTTCTTATTTTAAACCTGAAGAGTTCAGAAATTAGCGTATTATTATTATTATGAATGGACTCACAAAAACTGAGTCGAGGCTCGCGTCACAAAAGTCCATTGCTTGTGCATCCTCCCCCCCCAAAAAAAAATTATAATAATAAGGTACCACCAATAGCCATTGAACTATTCCTTTTTGGGGATTGGTATTTTAAAAAGGACTTAATATCTACCCTTCTTTTTCCCTTGGTAGAAGAGTCCTTCTTTTATAGTGTTGAGTCGTTCACCATTGTTTTACCACATTCTGAAAATCCCACCCGCCAGCTTCAGACTGGCTTGGTTAGGCAACATTCGTCCCTCAAGAGAGGGAGGAGAGTCACCCACCAATAATAATTATGAAGAAAGTGCTTGATTTAGGCGAATAAAACTTGGAGAAAATTTTAGGAGGTAGATTCTTAGTGACCTCTAGAGGTCGATCCATCTAATGCCTGATGAGGTCAATCCAGAAGATTATTTAGGAAGCTAAGCTTTCCTCTATGCTAATAGGTAGTGTGTTGATACCGAAAATTATGTGTAAGTTGACTGCTGGGACTTATTTGAAAGTTCTCTATTTTTCAAAAATGAAATACCTAGCCATATGTAATGAGAATTTCAGTAGGGTATTAAATAGTAGCCTAGGGCAATTGCTTTTAGATCTACCCTCTTTAAAACTGCTTTTTAGGATATTTATTTCAGCACATAAGTTCTCTTCTATTTTACTTATCAGAAAATTAGGCAGTGTGCCAACTGCCAAGGTCTTAAAAACTCCAGTATTTGTATTATTAATCATCAATATTTGTCCACTTTCAAGTTAAGTTAGACAATGAATTCGCAGATTTTTTTCAGAAAGCATTTTAGATAGATTAACGAAGCTTTTAGAGACTTTTAAGAACTGACCCATGGGCTGTTTTCAAAATTTTTATTTTGCCTTGCTCTACTACTTTCTTTAAGATGCCGCAGAAAGTTTGTCCATGAAGCAAATATTTACCCTAGTTTGTCCAGTTTGTCCTGGAAGTAATTATTTACTCTTAGACAGTCTTTGAGAAGCCTATGCCCTTGCTGTACCTTGTTTTTGAGAGATTTATTGAAGGGTGCTTATTTGAGTGTTGAAAAAGTACAATATCTTCCTGAAATTTTGCCCCCAGCCAAATAAAACTGAACGTAGGTGGTTTATTCTATTTTAATAGACTATTGAAAATGCAATTAGCATGACTGTAGGATTTTGAAGATGTTTTAACGTTCTGTGCATCCAGAGCCATTCCTTGAAGGGAGGTGGCAACCGGGTCAGCTGCCCCAGGCGCCGCAGCAGGGGAGGAGTTGGTTGAGAAATTGGCCAATTTGATCAAATTTTTCAATTCAATTCAGCTTTTTTTGCTCAAATGTGAGTCGCGAGGGGGGCGCTGTAATCAATTTTTTCCTGGGCACCACTAACCCTAGGAATGGCTCTGTATATACCTTGTATACACACAGGAATATTAAGTAACATAAAGTAGCCTACTATATCGTATGCAACAGTTACTTATTATGTTAAGGTACGTGGTCTTTTTAGGGAGATTTTATTCCTATTTTAGAATTTGGGTTTAGGTAATCAATGTACTCTTCAAACGTAACATAAATTGATTATTACGAAGGTTTGAAAGGGCAATAATTATGGAAAACGGCGTTCAATTTTAGTTGTTTCTTTTATTTCCCATTTTTAGTTCCCATGAAAAAATAAGAAAAAACGTTTATTTAACCCAAAGAAATTTAATGCTAAGCTATATGCACTAAATATATAAGGTTTGTGTTGCATTCATTGACTTTCGATGCCCATTTGGTTTCATGTGCTGATTATCCTACACTACTTTTCTCTAGAATCAGAGCTATGTTTCATTTGTTCCCATGAAAAAATAAGAAAAATACGTTTATTTAACGGTTAACAATAAACGTATTTTTCGTATAAATTTTAACCCAAAGAAGTTTAGCGCTAAGCTATATACACCAGTGAGCTGATTTTGTAGATTGGTCATTTTGGGGCCCAAAATTGCTACTGCAGTGATTTCTGTTTGGAAAGATCATTGAATGGGGAATCAAATGTTATGCATTTTTTTTCTGTACATCTTCAAGTACCTTGTCGTACTTATCTGTTCAGTACTCATCTAGTCAGTACTGTCAGTACAGTTAGTACTTAGTCTAGTCAGTACTTATCTAGTCAGTACTGTCAGTACAGTTAGTACTTAGTCTAGTCAGTACTTATCTAGTCAGTACTGTCAGTACAGTTAGTACTTAGTCTAGTCAGTACTGTCAGTACAGTTAGTACTTAGTCTAGTCAGTACTTATCTAGTCAGTACTGTCAGTACAGTTAGTACTTAGTCTAGTCAGTACTTATCTAGTCAGTACTGTCAGTACAGTTAGTACTTAGTCTAGTCAGTACTTATCTAGTCAGTACTGTCAGTACAGTTAGTACTTAGTCTAGTCAGTACTTATCTAGTCAGTACTGTCAGTACAGTTAGTACTTAGTCTAGTCAGTACTTATCTAGTCAGTACTGTCAGTACAGTTAGTACTTAGTCTAGTCAGTACTTATCTAGTCAGTACTCACTCCAGAATCTGGATCTATAGGTACGGGATCGAAACAACTGAGACGCATGGGAGATAGATAGGATGTATATAATTTGGGCTGTATATTTACACATTAGGGGGGAGGGGTTAAGTATAGCAGGGCTGCATGCAAAATATAACTTAACATAACCAAAATACTAACCAAATATTTATTAAAATATAGCTACAATTTAGTTTTCCACTAAGCCGAAACTAATTGCCTCCGTATGCAAACAGCAATAAACCGATTTTTGTCTGATTTTATACATCCAAATTCTCGAGTGTGTACTGGCTTACAGATAAGTACCCTTCATTTTAACATTCATGGTCAGACACTTCTCTATGACTATATATCGCGAACTAAATGGATTTCATCAATGGTCAGAGAAACCGGTTCTACTCAGATCAAGTGGGGTCGCTGTAATACATAAGTACCGGATTAAGTACTGGGTTTATGAGTTGCCTGCTACCCTCTTTTTTTATACGGTAATTTGCATTAGTGTTCTTTTGTAATCCCAGACTTTTATGCTATAAATATAATGAAATGTTCTTTTTAGATTTAATTCTCCCCCCCCCCTGCCTGCTTTCCATGTTGCATTGAAAGCGCTACCACATGACTAATATCCGACGGCAAGTTTATGTGACATTGAACGCAAATTTACCGTCTTCTGTAAAAAATTGTTTTTACTCTTGTTTTTGAGATTTTGCCTTGGAGGGCAATGGTTATCCTAAGGAGGCGCCGCCTTCATTCTGTGTCCCTATCAATGCCCTCGCTCTTAGACAAACTGCTGACAGCAGAATGGCAGGGCTGTAGTTATGGGGCCCTTGCTATTTTAGAAGGGTGTTTAATTGGGCAAATTAAACTATCAGAAATGTATCTACAGCCCAAACTAAGGCTGGAAATGTGTTTTCAAGGACTCAGCTAAGCCATCAACTCCAGAGCTCAGAATTTCCATTGATAGATAACATTTTGTGATGTTTGAATTAAATTCTAAGGATCGTATTTGCAGCTCATATATGAATTTAGACAGTTTTTTTGTATGATTATTATTATGCATAGCCTAATACCTCAGTTCCACCCTTACTCATGTTTGTAAGAAGGGAAGGGTTGAATATGGGAGCTTGAAAACATCTTCACGAGCGTTAATTTGCGCTGTAAGCCATTCCTGTAAATTTAATTTACCAAACTTAGCAACAAGTCCCAAACAGGGGTGTAATTTGCTATGGACAGGGGGGGGGCAACTTCTCCTCCTTGACCTCGGTTTGTCCCCCCCCCCCCAGCTGAAATTTAGTTTCTTCCAAAATTTTGTCAAAACTAAGATAAATCTGCATAATTCTAGCATCAACAGAAGCAGATCCGTTTTTTTAGTTTTTATTTATCTTTATAGTATTATAAATTGCCTTTATAGTACTTTTATAGCAGTATCATGGGTACCGGCAGGGGGTCTTACCCCCCTCGAGAAGTTTGAGACTGCAAAGTAATTATAAAGAAACCAAAGAAAAGAGAGCAGAATAGGGAAAAACCATGGAAAAAATGTGTTTTGCCCCATTTTTGGCTGCCTGCCAATAGATTTTGACCTTAATAAGGAAAATGTAAGTTCTAACTTGTGACCAAGTGACCCTTTTCCTGTTTTCCACAAACATTTATCCTATATGATTTGATTGAAGTAACGAAAAAAAAATATTCATAGTAATGAATGGTAAGTAAATAACGATCCTTGTCAATAACGAAAGTATATAAGAGCCTAACTATTGATAAAATTATATCAAAGAATCAGGTTTGTATGGTGATCCTAAATATGTATGTGTTTATTAGTAATTAGTGCAGTTATTAGTGCGAAAGAAAGTTCGTATAATTACAGAAAACACAAGGGAAATAAATTACTAAGGGACAATTTTGGGTAAAAATATGCCGTCAACTTTTGCTTGCATTGCAAGATTACCCTTGGGCTGATATGAAGCCACTGTACTCAGAAATGATCCCCCTGAACGGAATGCTGGGAATCTGTGTATTTCCCCCCTGAACGGATACGTTTTTTTGTGTTTTATTATCATTTATTTTTTTCAAAGTGACACATTTAAGCTTTAATCCCTAAGATACAATCTGCTACTTCAAAAAGTATCTCCTTCAAACATTCCTTCCATGTTCTGCATTATCAAGTTTTTAATCATTAGATTTTACTTTGTACAGTTATGAAGTATAAAGGTGTCAACTATATTGTTATTTTCTGTATTCAAAATTAAATTAAAAATATTAAATTAAGAATCATTATTCGATTTCCTTAATTTTGGTTTTAATGTTTTTCTTTGAACAATCAACTTTGATAATGTGTTACTGGTGTTTGATAACCAAGATCAAAACTGTCGATATTGTTAAAAAATATCTGTCCAACGCTTCGGCATAGCTCAACAAAACTGAATGCTGGGAGTTTATATTTTGGTTTTTGTGCGTAGGTGACTGTTTTGTGTATTTTTAATTACTTACTTTTTTAATTTTTATGTACTTTTACTTTAATTGACATACTTTTTCCATTGCCTTTAGGAAAATTTTTGTCTCCAGGCTTCATTAAATAAAAAAACACAAGTCTTTTCAACTGAAAGTAAGAAGCAACATTAAAACCTAAAACTAACAGAAATTGCTACGTATACAGGAGAAGGGAGTTTGCCCCCTCTTCAACACCTCGCTCTTAACGCTACAGTTTTTTGGCACTTAAAAAAAAAGTTACTTTTCGTTCTAATTAAACGAGACTTGTGTTTCAGGACTCGTGTTTAAAGAATTGACGAAATTTAAACTTTAGCGTAAAGAGCAAGGCGTTGAGGAGGGGGAAACCCTCTTCATATATATAGTAATTTCTGTTAGTTATAAGTTTTAGTGTTGCTCCTTACTTTCAGTTGAAGAAACTTATTTTTATCTAATTTCTGATTATTCTTTAAATAATGCCAATATATGCGGCTCCACCTCGACGAAAAGATCCCCCCCTCACAGAAATATCCTCGGGACCAAATAAAATTTCCCCTGAAAAGTTCACCCCCTGGAAACTTCCCTCTCCATGGAAAATTATCCTCGTGCAAAATCCTTCCAGCAGAAAATTCATCATCCAGCTGAAATGTATGCATACCTCCCAATAACAAATACTTTACGTAAACAATGGACAAGTTTTGTAACTTAAAACCTTTTTCTATGGGCTGTAGGGGGTCATTTTATTTCCAAAGTCATATTCATTGGGACATTTATGCTGAACAAAATCTCCAAAGTATAAATCTGCAATATCTCCAAAGTCGTATTTATCGGGTCATTTATGCTGAAAAAAAAAGCCATCTCAAAATTTCGATCGGACTATTTTAGGAAAAGTGGCATAAGAAGGGGTCTAGTTGCCCTCCAATTTTTTTGTCACTTAAAAAGGGCACTAGAGAATTTTGGTAAAAAGTCCTTGTTAATATTACTACTAATGAATTTCGGTTGGATGAAAATGAGTATTATTGCTTGTATGGATGGAAGTATGTGAAACTTTTGATCTTCTACATAACTGAAGCCATGACAACCTCTACAATAGTATTTTTCTTATCGATAAATATATGACTTACATTTGATAATAATATTACCATTTAAAATTGCTGAAAACTAAGTTCCTAGCAGCATTTACCACCCCAAAGAAATTTCCTGTCGGTGTTGATAATGGCATGTTTTGCCTTTTCTACCTCTGTGCTGGTAGATACGGGAATGTAACATTTTAGCTGTATGGAGAACATTGCTTAATTAATTCTTACTCCTCCCCTACCTCTTTCAACATTTATCTGAAGCCTCTCGAAGTGCAAGCAGTTTGTCCATTAAAATGTACTTTTTTAGGAATCCACCCTACCCCCACCTAAGCAATGACTCACCCCTCCTCTTCATTATAACTGATACGCAATTACAGATCACCAAACGTAGCCTAATTTCATAATAAATAAAGCGAATCAACTTGGTTGAATTCAGTACTGCACTGTGTGGCATTACTTCTTTTGCAACTGTGAAGCCTAAAATATAGCTATTGATACTTTAAACCAATTAGCTTCTCAGAATTAGCTCTCTAGGGTAAAGTCGTAGTTTGATACCTAAAATGGTAGAAAACAAGACTTTCCACTGGCCCAATCTGTATTGTCACTTAAAAAGAGCTTTAAGTTTATGTTTGAATGAGCTTCCTCTCAATTATATTGGACCCCCTGGGGAATATAAAAATTAAACATGCCTCGACTATGTTTCTTCTAAAAAAAAGAGCAAAATTCTACATTTTGTAGATTGGAGCTTGAAACCTCTGCCGTAGGGTTCTCTGATATGATGCATCCAATAAAAGTATTTCAATAAAATCGCTTGCTTTTTGTAGGAGTATTTCCCCTTTTCAAAAATCAGGCGAATTTTCGCAGATTTTTTGGTTTTGGTTTGTCATGAGAATTCCATTTTTACTTTTGGTGAATATTGGTCTAAGTCTCTTATCAGAAAATATTTGATAAGTTTTTCTTGTGACGATTTTTTTTTAACCTGTTCATTGTATTTAGTTGAATAAGACAATAGAAGAAAAAGGGTCAATTTGACCGCCAGATAGCTAAGTGTAAATTTTGTTTTCTTTTGTTATTCTGTATATATTTTTTATGTGTGAATAAATAAGGGATTTAAGTTTGAGGGGGGGGGTTGTCCTGTAATGAAAGAGGTACATTTTACATGGCTGGTATAAAATCAAAACATGTTATCTGTGCGGTGGGGTGATTTATAAACTAATCTAAGATGAAGAAAATTGCATAAGGACAAGTCTACATCTCCTATAATCCACGGAGGCAATAAATCTTTCTGCAATTTTGGTTTGAATTTGATATTCTTATAAGATTAAATGGATAATATTTAAGTATGTTATTGATTAAATAAATCAATCTCTTTACCAGGAATCCTTGTCGTTTAAAATTGACTGTATTTTGTTTCATTTTGCATGTAATTTAACTGCTCTTTTTATTTGAGAGATTGTTCCTAAAAATATTTAAAAATTGACTTATTCCTACGAAACAATATCCTGAAATATATTTCATGTCACCCAACCACCGCTATTATTTTAGCTTCTCCCCCCCTGGAAAATTTTCTGCCGGCGTTCTTGAGTAGTATGTTTACGGCACCAAATGGTTTGTTTTTTAGTTTTTACAGTCATTTTCATTTAATTTGTGAAAATTGGCTTCAATTTTTCCCCTCTTCCCCAGAATTTATTATGAAATTACGCCACTGGTCCCAAACTACTGTTTCCCCTTCTTTGGCTTTTTATGGCCTTCGTTTTTAGCCTATATTATTGGCATTACAGAGTAATTGCTTACATGTGTTGTTTGCATAAGTTATTATCAATATCTTTTCTACTTTAACAAGCCTCTGTGGCGCAATCGGCTAGCGCGTTCGGCTGTTAACCGAAAGGTTGGTGGTTCGAGCCCACCCAGGGGCGAACTTTTTAAATTCAATTTTCCTCTTTTTAGGTTTTTTGTAACAGATGCAGTGCCCGATCAGTGCCGTTACCTCGCTATGGATATTCAAAGCCTGTCAGAGTATGTGAAATCTGCTTTAAGTTTCAATTAAGTCATTTTAACATCACAGATGCCTCTATTTCTTAGCATTTACTTGTTTTATTCCAATTGTTTCTTGCTTGTTTCTAGTATTTTAAGTTAGTGGTTGGAGTGTTTCCATATTAGCAATTGTTAAAACTTTTTGGTGTTTTTCTTTTTTTGCTGCGTTTACTTGTAAAATGTAAAATAGGGTGTTACATTAAATGTAAAATAGGGGGTTTTTAGTTTAAAAGTGACCTAAAAAGCCCTCCAATAGCCCCTTGAATTCATCTAGCCTGGATTAGAAAGTATTATATAGCTTGCCCTGCGCTTTGAATTGGTCTTTGTTTTACACGAAAGAATTGCCAACGCTAATTATGAAACATATATTTAATCATATGGCATTCATTTTTTTTCTCTTTTTCACTTATGTTTTATTTGAGCCAGAAGAAAAAAAAACGCTTTTCTCAAAAGAACACATAAGGCTTTTTTTTTTTTAACTAGCCTAATCCACTTAAACTTAGACCTTTAGCTGAAGTCTACATATATGCTACTACTAAGGTACTTGCATGATATGCCCCTAGCGCTCAAGTTGTTCATGCGATTGACGCACTTTAAACCGGTTTCTTTCGCTAGTTTCGTTCAGCTTAGCGTGAGAAAAGAAAAAGGGACGTGACAGAATAGATGGGAATTATATAATTTTGGCTATATATTTGCGCATTGGAGGGGGGGGGGGTGAAGTATTTGGACAGTGTGAAGTCAGAAAACAATTATCACTTCATAATATCAGAATAATTGTAGCTAACACATTTTGTATGCGGACCCGCTGTAATCTACTCCCCCCCCCCTAATGTGTAAATATATAGCCCAATTTTTTTCTAAAGCAATATATTCTTATCGTGCTTAGGTATATTTTATTAAGATTAACCTAACTTCATTTCTTGAGCGGTAGGGGGTATATCGTACAAGTACCACTGCTAACAACTCACTGTAGCACCAAGTCGCCTGAGGTGAACACAGCTATGCACCCTCCTCCTCCTCCATCCCAATCTATTCAAAGTCTCCCTCTTTACACCTACCCAAGAAGTTCCAATTTCCGTAAATCGTGATTTATAATAAATTAATGTTAAGTTTGTTTGAATTTGTTTCAATTCTGCTGTGTAACACTGTTGCGTCAATGGTGCTACAACGTTTAATTTCTATAAGCCCATATTAAAGCTGCAAAAACCTCTCTTGTCAGCTTCCTACCCTCGTTCGTTTACTGTTTGGTTGGTCTTTCAACCTGGCCAACATGATTGTTCACTCATTAAAATTTGTTCATACTTCTTGCAACAAAAATTTCAAACACTTACCCATGGTAAGTTTGATTAATCATTGTAACTGAAATTGATTCAAAATAACAGGAAGAGCAGATCCAAGTACTTACGGGTAGGGAATCTGGGTCGACTATTTTAAACTGTTATAAAGGACTTATCTTAATATATCCAACTTTTGGGTAGTTCTTATTATAGTGAATTCTATTGGATGGTTTTTTTGGTAATTTCATATTTTTAGAATAAAATTATATATTCCTTATTGGATAAATAGCGCAAAATCAGTGTAAACACGCCGAATACAAATATACATAAGAACAATCGAATGACAGGTAAAACCACGAATATAAGAACTTTAAATAGAACTAAGGATATATCTATAGGGAAAGATAATAATTGCGTGAAAAAATGGAACAGTGGAATTTGATAGTCATTACTAGATAAGGCCTAGTTTTGAATGACTTCATAAATACTAATACTAATTAAATGACAAACAAAAATGACTAATTAAATAATTTTGTATCTTATTTTTGACACAACTGAGTAAAACTGCCTTAATTATTTTGGCTCTTTGCTTCAGTTTACGTGTTTCATGACTCTTCTTTTATGAGTCCTGACTATACTCCTATGTCTAGAATATGGATTTTGCGAAACTTTTCCCTCGAGTACTGCATTAGTTGTCGGTTTAAGGCCACTGTTGACTATTAAGTTTATATGGTTTTAAAAATAAGTTTGATGTTAATCTCTGTTTTATTGGTAAAGGACATAGAATTTCCAAAATTAGGCTTTGTGGTAATCTAGGACAAAAAAAAACAACAGGGTTTTAAAAACGTTGGTATATGTGAAAAGATTGAAAAGAAGTGGGAACTTCAGAGGGGGGGGGGCAGCAAAGAGTGAAGCTCTGAATATAAGGAATTATATTGGGAGCGTGGGGCGAATAGAAAACGTATGTTAATGTATTGCCAGCCTGGGTTAGGCTGGTTTTGATTTAAGTTCTAGCTGTAAGTATTATTTAATGAAAATCTGTTCCAGTCAATGAAGATATTTTTTCATGGAATTTGGATCACTTCCAAGTGAGATGTGGGGCTTGTATTCCAAGCATGGTGTAGTTTTACTCCTTGTGTATTCGCCGAGGATATGTGGTTGGCTCGTGTTCCCCTCTCTAGAATATAGAAACTTTTGCTACGTGATTCTATACATTTTCCATTTACATTTTCCTTCAATTTTTTTAATAAAAAAAAAAAAAAAAATAAGTTGACAGAGGCTTTTTTTCACGGAACACGATATTATTATGAATAATGGTAAGCTCAAGAGGTTAGGACACATATTGTTATTATAGTTATTATATAGCCACAGATAATTTAAGTTGATCACTAGTTGTTTTATTGGTGGTAGATTGTGTTTCGTTATTCGTTGCTTCTTAAACATTTTGAAATGTTTCACTATTGTTATTATCAATATCTTTGTTAAGGTGGTGAAGCTGTTGAATGTGCATTATTATGTAGTTTTAAAAGAAAAGTTGTATTTCTTGCATTCGTTGTTCAACTTTGAGTTTTGTTTTCTATTTTGTTATTAGTTTATTTCTATCGCTTTGTACATATTATGGCATCCTTATAATTATACAACATAATTATTTGAGTATTTGCACTAAGGTGCAAATAATTATTGGTGACTGATTTGTAGCAAAACCAATCAAATAAATTTATAACTATTCTATGGTTTTTGTTGTTTTTTTCGTTATTTTTGTTTGTTTTTTGTCGATAAGCAGAACATACTATCAAATAAGAAAAGATATAAAGTTTTCTGTACTATCTATGCCGCTTTTTTAGTAACATAGAGTTTTCTATTGTGGTGGTGGGGGGGGGGGGGGTCAACTTCCATGATCCTGTGAGGCTGGCATACCAACAAACTTTCCAATGTTATGGTATTCTGTTTGAAGCGTCGACTTTGCCCAAAAGCACAACTTCATAAAATCACAACCTTGCCCTAAAATTGTTGCCATTTCTAAGAAAAAATTGAGTCTTTTTTTCGATCCCAGTTTAATCTGGAATGTTCTGATTTTCAATATTCTGCGCGTCTCGTAGTGAAGACTTCTGGATCATAAAGACACTACCTGCTTTGAAGATGAAAGAAATGCATTGATAAGAATTGTGGGAATTCAGTTTGCATTGGGATGTGTATTGCGATGCATGTTCATGTCAATAAGTAAAAAACCTTGAAAGGGGAAGAAAAGAAGAACAAAGCAGAAGCTATTTGAGACATCTCTACTCAGTTTGCGAAGTGTGATGCCAAGAAAGTGTCCCTCCAGGCTAATAAAGAAACGTAAGCTAGGTATTTTCTATCGAAATTTAATTGAAAGATAATCCTTGAAGTAAATAAAATACACGAGTCTCCTAATTAACAATTCTAATTAAAAAGACATATTGAAAAATCAATAATTCATATTAAAAGATTAATAATTCTAACGTTCTGCGGATGAAGGATGACGAATTGCTAAAGGTAGTTCTTTTTGGCCAACCGTTTAGAGCCAAACGGCAAGCAGGTCGTTCCCGAATGGGGTTAGAAGCCTTTTGAAAATATTTAAGGGAAATGGGGAGGGTGTAAAGAGGGAGGCTCTGAACAGATTGGGATGGAGGAGGAGCGTCTGAAGCTGTGTTGGCCTAAGACAGCTTTTTGCTCCAGTAAGTTGTTAGTAATAGCAGTAGTATTAATTAATAACTAATCGGAAAATAAGTTAATGATTTATTAATGGAGAGCATAACACAATAAATGTTTGCATAAAACGAAATGGTGTATACGACAATGTTATATCTTTTCAGCATACTTGAAAAATCAATTTTCTGTTTTCACTAAATATTTGTGAACATAATACTCGAGATAGGGGTAGATTGCAAGCTCCCTTATTAAACTCTTATCTATGGCTAATGCATGGTTTTCTTGTAGATTCAAGACCCTGCCACATTGTTTAAACTCACTCAAATTTAAGTAACAGTCGTTATAAGATTCGTCTTACGTAGTCACGTCTCTCTGCATTCATATAATTTATCACGAATGTTGTTTTATATGGAGTGTCGTCCTAATAGCAACTTTTTATCCCTTGTTTGTTAATACAATAGCATTCACTCATTTCATTTTCCTTCGGTTGGCTTCATTTATGTGACAGAACTAAAAAAAAGATAGTAAGAATAGCAGGACTAAGACACAGTTGAATTAATGAATACAGCACTGTTTTTAGATAGTTAGGATATGTTTTCAAAATCGGTAAGTCTAAATTACGAAAAATAATCTACTCCTCATACTTTTTAATAGTTCTGGGGGGAACCTTTTTAAAGCTTACAGAATTTACTAAAAAAGAGTCAATTGAAGTAAAAAATTAGTGGAGTTCTTTTTTAAGTAATTTGTTTCTTGTCAATGGATTTTCGGCCAATGTTTCCTGAGGATTAATGTAACTAGTGTTAGGATGATTGATATTGATAGCAGTAGGTTTGGACAATCCAAAATGACGTTGAAGCATAAACGTTATTCTCGAAAGCGATATTTAAAAAGTTTCACCTCTTGTCCAGGAACTTGGAATTGTATTTTCTTTTCTGGCATAAGTAGTAGTAGTAGACAGGTTTAATAGCAAAAACTTAGCAATCAATAATGTTGGAGATGATAAGTTTCAGCAGACTCAGATAAGTATCGACAGTTTTTTTTTATAAATAAGTGTGACCTCTTGTAAATATATGTGACCTCTTTTATGAAATTTGCACCTTCTGTTATGCAGTGGTCGTCAACAAGATAGTGAAAAGCTAAAACCAAGCGTCAACTTTGCTTCTCATAAAAGTTGACCTCCTGCTCACAGACAGTAAGGGGTTTGTCACTTCAGATGAGATATGGGTTGTTACTATTTTGGAAGGGGTCATAATCAAACTTCGAAAATCATTTTTCCTTTCCAAAATTCCTGCTCTGAAATGCCTTCTCGCTCAGAGAGATTGCGGTGGAAAATCGAATATGGCTTAGAAAGTCCGTAACGTCTTGCTGGAGAAAATACATTGCAGGTTTATTAGCCTTATTCAGATCAAGCTTGCCTTGCCACCAACCCACCGTGCTATCACATGGTACTTGCCTTGACCCTAGTTTAAAAGAAAATTCACGTTTTCGTGTCCAAAAGAAAACGCGCATTTGTGTATTTAAAAGAAAATGCATGTCGGTCTATCTAATCTTGTGTTGGATACTTGTTAAAAATTTATTGACTCTCATCTTGTTGCTGAATCAGAATTTGAATTTTAGTGCCTAATTTTTACGCTTTACCAAATTTCTGGATAAGTTCGTACTTTTGCTTCTACAAATATAAAAGAAAACCTGTGCGTTTTTATTCTAATTTTTAAGCAGCAAGTATAAAAAAAGTAAGTCACACTTTATGGTTACTTAATTTTCTTACTTTCATCAAGCGGACATTAAATTGTCTTCAACTTAGTTAAATTTACCCTAGCTTTTACTTAAAAAAAAAAAAAAAACGAAAAAACTACTCTCTAAATATTCGGTAAAGGAATCTGGAACTTTTTTCTGTCCGTTAGACAACACTATAGGCTTATAGAAGCTTTTTATACTAAATTCAAAAATTAAATTGATGTGTTCATCACCTTTTGTTATCACCTAAGAGGAATTGCTCCTTTTTTACATATCGATTGTTTTCACTTTAAAAAAGAGTGAGGAATGTCTTTCTAATAGTTACACGAAAACAGTGGGGTGTTCGAAAAAATCGGATTGCGTGTTTCAGTTCTTACAAAAAGCAGCAGGAAAATTAGTATTCGAAAAAAAGCTAATTTTTTTCTTGGCAAAGACTATTTCACAGAGTTATAAACGGTAACATCCCGTTACCGTTTACGGTAACGTAAACCCGCAACGGTAAGTCAAGAAACCTGACTTGCCAAGTGGACCCGCAACGGTAAGTCAAGAAACCTGACTTGCCAAGTGGACTGGGCTCAAAAAGCCCACTGGCCTGAACCGTCATGCAGCAGTGAAAAAGTTTTTTTTTCTTATTAAGCAGAATATGAGAGAGAGTAAAACTATAAAAAAAAAGTTGATAAAGCAAAATAATTTCAGATGCTAGGTGAGGCAGGAAACGCCTGGTCGTCCCGTAACTCAGAAAATACTACCGAATACTAATTATGGAATAATATTTTTTCCATAGTAACACAACTGTAACACGGTACCACTAGTAACAAAAATTTCGCAATTAATTCTCGTGACTGAAGGCAAAATTTACGCATAAGATGTCAAATTTCAGCTTTATTGAATAAACTTAATAATACTAAAAAATATCTATTATAAATAATGTTTTACTCCGTGGTAGGAGTTAAAGGCCGGATACAAGTAGCTTTTTTCGGCACTTATTTACCAAATCGATGCTGGATTGCAGAGCAAATTTGTGGGAATTGAGGTTGAAAGATTTTCTAGTTTTTAGTGCCGATCTTCTAAAACAGTGCCAAATTTCTTCGTGATTATAAAAAAAAAAATAAAGAAAGAAAGAAACCCTCAATCGTATCCTTTTCTTCAGCAGAAAAATAAAAAGACCTAAATAATCATAGTTAAATATTTAATAATTAAAAAAAATAATCTATAAATATAAAAATAAGTTGTTTGTGGGTTATGTCTGTTACACTATGTCTGTTACGCCAGATTATGAAAAATAAAGAAGAAAAAGAAAACAAACTAAAATGTAAAAACTGGGAATTGCATAAATATTTCGACATATTTTGACAATAGATTAAAGTAATTCGAAAACCTTAAAACAGATACTTAAAATTAAGAGGTTTATTATAAATTGTTGAGCTTTAGCAAGCTTGGCACGTAAAAAGGAATTTTTAGTATAGATCTCAAAATGACACAAGAAACAGCCGAGGAAGCTGCTCAAAGAGTTAATTCAAAGAGAAATTTTAGTATAATCCTACAATGGCAGAACAAACAGCCGAGGAATCTGCTCAAAGGGTTAATGCCAAAAGGCTTGCGGCTAAAGAATGCAAAACCGCGCAGTTAGATATATATATATATATATATATATATATATATATATATATATATATATATATATATATATATATATATATATATATATATATATATGTATATATATGTATATATATATATATACTAGCTGTTGGTGGGGGCGCTTCGCGCTCCCCAAGCCCCCCCCGCGCGTGTACGTCGCTACGCGCCATATTAGTTACGCGCCATTGTAGTTGTGTCCCTATGTCCCACCTGTGAATATAGATTCCCGGTCGTCGTTTATATTCCCTGTGTCCCGGTCGTCATTTGTGTCCCGGTGTCCCAGTCTGTGATTTCTCTTTGAGTGTCCCGGGCGTCATTTATATTCCTTGTGTTCCGGTCGTCATTTGTGTCCCGGTGTCCCGGTCTGTATATACATTCGTTTTTGAATTGGTCTTTTTTTTAGTTTTTAGTTTTTTACTTTTTTTTAGTTTTTTTAGTTATACCTCATGATTCTAATGATTGCCCTTGAGCTTTGTTGATGGTGATTGCCAATCGAACATTCCCTGTGTCCCCATCGTCATTTATATATCCCCCTGTGCCCCACGGCGTCCCCATTGTAGTTGTGTCCCTGTGTCCCGGTCGTCATTCATATTCCCTGTGTCCCGGTCGTCATTTGTATCCCGGTGTCCCGGTCTGTATATACATTTGTTTTTGAAATGGTATATGATGAAATAAATTTTTGTATTTTTCCCCTTTTTTTCTTTTTAGTTTTTTTTTTGGTTTTTACTTTTTTTTAGTTTTTTTATTTTTTTCTTTTTTCTTTTTAGTTTTTTTTTATTTTTATTTTTTTAGTTTTGTTTTTCTCCTTTATTTTTCATTTTTTTCCTTTTTTTATTTTTTTATTTTTTAGTTTGTTTTAGTTTTTTAGCTTTTTTAGTTTTTTTATTAGTTTTTAGTTTTTTTTCTTTTTAGTTTTTTTTTACTTTTTACCTTTTTTTAGTTTTTTTAGTTTTTTTTTACTTGTGTCCTGGTCGTCATTTATACTCCCTGTGTCCCGGTCGTCATTTGTGTCCCGGTGCTTTGTTGATGGTGATTGCTAATCGAACATTCCTTGTGTCCCGGTCGCTTTCTCTTTGAGTGTCCCGGTCGTCATTTATTCCCTACTAGCTGTTGGGGTGGCGCTTCGCGCCCCCCCAAGCCCCCCGGCGCGTGTAAGTCGTTACGCGCCATATTAGTTACGCGCCATTGTAGTTGTGTCCCTGTGTCCCACCTGTGAATATAGATAGATTTATATATGTGTTTCAAACTACGTAAAACTTGCGTATATACAACATTCTTGGCTTTCCCATTGTCTGTGCATATACAAAGCCTTATGTACTAATAATGACGTCATATGCAAACTCTCTTTTTACAAACAAACAAACATGCATACACACAACTCATTTTTATATAGATAGATAGATAGATCGATACAATACAAATTAACTGCTTAAAACTTGCGAATATACAACATTCTTCGCTGTCCAATTGTCGCTGCATATAAATAGATTGTCAGGTTTACCGACCCTCGAACATGCAACGTACAATTGTCCATGGGAAAAACAATCAGTATTAAGATCTATACCACATTTTTCTAATGATTGACCTTGAGCTTTGTTAATGGTGATTGCAAATGCTAATCGAATTGGGAATTGCAATCTTTTAAATTGAAAAGGCAGATCCGTTGGAATCATGGGAATGCGAGGAATAAGAACAGCCTCACCCTCAAAAGACCCTGTCAAGATTGTGGCCTCTATTAGGTTTTCCATTGTTTTTTTTACGGCAAGTCGCGTGCCATTGCAAAGCTTTGGTGGGTTGATATTTCTTAAAAGTATTATTGGTATGCCTATTTTTAGCTGTAGCACGTGTGGTGGAAACCCTGAAAGATCCACGGAATTTAAAAATTCAGATGGATAATTAACCGCTTCATTTGGTTCCAAAACTGTGTCGACTGACTTGTAAAGGACTGCCTGGTCTCGAATCTTGGTCAAAACAATATTGTTGATTTCGTGGACGTCTATATTTTTGGGTTCAAGAATCGCTCTTTCACTTAGCCATTTATTATTTTCATAATTGTTTAGAATATTCGGAAATACTTTTTCAATCAATTCATTTTTGGACGTCACTAAATTACAGAAATCAGCAGGTTGTTGTATACGTCCTGAAATTGAGTCTACTGGGAGCTTTCCGTTTCCAATTGCCAGCAATTGATCTGAAAATGTTTGACCAGAGTCATCGTTTTGCAATCGGACACGCATATTTGTAGTTAATTTTAAGGTTTTTACGTGTGCCCATAAATTAGAATTTTTCAGGCAAGCATTCATTTCGTCTGCAGGAGTTGATCTAGGTATTATAGGTAATGTTTGCCTGAAATCTCCCGCAAGCAATATTAATGTGCTGCCAAAGGGTTTCGACTTCCCTCGCAAATCTTTCAAGCATTGATCCAGAGCCTCGAGCGATTTTTTGTGTGCCATTGTGCACTCATCCCAAATAATAAGTTTGCGTTGCTACAATACTTCACCCATCCCAGATGATTTGAAAATATTGCACGTGGGAGTTTCTGTAGAATGCAAATTCAGAGGCAATTTCAAAGCGGAATGAGCAGTTCTTCCACCAGGCAGCAATGTTGCGGCTATTCCGGACGACGCAATAGCCAACGCTATATCATTTTTTGATCGAATTGATGCCAGAATCAGTTTTATCATAAACGTTTTACCAGTACCTCCTGGCGCATCCAAAAAGAAAATTTCTCCAACGTTGTTATCAACACAATGCTTTATCGTATCATAAATGTCTTTTTGTTCCGACGTTAACTTGGAAATGTTATTTTGTACATACGACAATAGATCACTCGTACTGTAACTTTGTTCACGATCCAATTCTACACATGTCGAAACAGCAGCGATACGGTTAGGTGAAGGCATTCCAAATCCTGAAGAGGTTTGTTTGCCATACGTACGCACAAATCTTCTATAATAACTAAAGTGTAGTTATAAGTTTCTGATGTAAAATCCAAAGTCATATCTGACGTCTCTAACTGTTTTCGATGGAGTATATCTTCGGACATTTTTGACTTATAATTTTCCCGTAAATCTGTAGGAGCTGATGGAGAGCAAGTTGTTAAAATGATGCCAAACAATGCACGAATTTGACTTGGAGTTGACGTTTCGCACGCGTCATTGATGCAGTCATCCCCGTGTTGGTCATTCTCCAATAAATTCAGAGCTTGGCATGCACTACGGTAAGTGTCATGTATAGTACCGTTTACAGTTCTCAAATACTCAAAGGATGTCGGACCGGGTACATTCACCAAAAGCAGGCGTAGAAAGAAGCATTCATGTTGATTGGGGTGAACGTTGTAGAGTCTTCCTATCGTGGTATCTTTGAAGATGGTAGGTTGGCCGTCGACTGACTTACCCTGTTTTCGACGTTCAAATACTTTATTTTTAGTATTCCACGTGTAATACGAAGGCACTTCAGTATACAGCAGTTTTTTTGCAAAAGAATCATTTTTGCAAAGCGAAAAGAAACCGGTTAACTTTGTATCCGGTGGATTCAGGGCTCTTTGCTGCACGTTGGTTTCTGAGAAATAAACACGTTGACCATTCTGTAAATGTACCGCTAAGTGAACAACAGCTGGACTACGTTCATGTATCGGAAATGAAAGAATTCGCCAAACAGCTTCATTACTGCTTATGTATCTTCCAGCCTGATATTGTACGATTTCGTCGATATCTTTGATTTCGGGCTGCAAGCCAAAAACTGCCATGTCACTGCCTTTGTTGACGTATTTATATATGTATTTGATTGCCTTTACGGAGTTACGGTATTCAACGTTTATGTGTGCATTGAATGTTTTTGATAATAATGGGGAATATGGAACAACCCACTGGTTATCTACTTTGATGGTGATACCATTACGCTTCTTTATTATTGCTGTTTTACCGCCATCTTCAGTAGATCTTCTTCTATATTGTGGATAACCATCATTGCCAGTAATTGTGTTGGATACTAAAAGTCGAGGATATTGCTTTGTGCACCTTCCTTTGGTCATGCATGGTAAATTTTCGTTCAGTGCACCGCAAGGTCCATGTATCATATTCTTTACAATAATATCATGTAACCCCTTATCGACATTTTCATCAGGTATTTCAGCGGAAATCACATCATCAATTTCGTTCGAAGTAATTTTTTTATGTAGCCAGATTAGTATATGTGCGTGTGGCAAACCTCGTTTCTGCCATTCCACTGAGTACATCCAGCATCGCACTGACCCAAACACTTCAAAATTTACTATGTAGTTTATCAGTCATTTCAACTTTTGCCGGAAGACACGGGCCGTAATGTCATGTCTATGAACCGCCGATTGTCCTTGAAGTAAAAGCTGCAGTATCTCGTCCCAAGATTGATTACATGTAAATTTAATAAATAAATCTGAACGACCATAGAGACAAACATACGCAATAACATCTTGAGCATATTCATGCATATGACGGGGACTGCCAGCATATGACGAAGGTAAAATTGTTAATCTTCCAACGTTTGTGGTATTACCGTCATTTATAACTGCATCTCACAAATGAATGTATTGTTCAGAGCGGAGCTTGGTCTGATTCAGGCGGATATATAGCAAACATTCTGATTCAATTTTAGCATACATATCAACGACGAATTGGTGAAACAATTGACGGCATTTTAAAATATAATTTTCTTCATCCTGCCGAATCATTAGTCTATAGGAATAATAATGCATTGCACTGCATTTCTTATTCATTTCTTTGTTGGTGGCTGGATTCATCAATTTAATATTAAAGTGATAGCCGTGGGCTCCATCCCAAAAAATGATAGGATATTGTAGGGCATCGTAGCATCGATGAGTTTCAGCAATTCTTAACAACTGAGCGTTTCGCTTATGAAGAATAATATCTCGATGTAAAAACTGATCACCGACCATAACGATTGCCACTTCGTCGATAGTTGGAGCATTGTATCTACGCACATGTTGGCCAGGAGGCGTTTTGTCAGCGGAAATAACAATTTTATGCGTATCAGTAGGCATCAAATCGATGGCTGTTTTGAACAGACGCACTAAATTATTATTTTCGTGGAAAAGATGTTGCAATTGGGAAACGATTGTCCTTTCAACGTTGGGAGAAATTTCGCAACGTGCATTCAATTCAGAATTTCTATCACTGATGAAGTACAATTGTAAAAATTTATGATTCTCGCCTGAGAATGGTAGAAGGGACCCTGCTCTATGATAAATTTGCCCTTTTACTTTGAAAGTAGACATAAATTGATCTGGATTTTCGATTTGGGCTCCAAACGACGTCATTTGGAAACATGAGTTGTATTTTCTGATTTTTGACAAAAAACGCTTAGATTCTGACGTAGTTCCAGTAAGGAAAGTCTTCAATGGCTCTGGTGGTGCAGCCAATAGAGGAAGTTTAACTTTTCCTGAGGCGCAACACATTCCCATTGTTTCACCATTGAATTTCAAGGCCTTGCAATAGGGACAAATTTTAGACATAGTCCCGATTTGAACACATCTACTCAAGCTATAATCATCGACTGGGCTGTACCTGAATGCCAGGCGATAACTTTCAGGTTGCTCTGATTCCTCGGCACACTTTCTTTTCTTACTTTCTCTATCAGCAGCAAGCCTGATTTCTTGCTGTTCTTGTGATTCCTCGGCACGCCTTCTTTTTTCACTTTCTCTTTTAGCAGCAAGTCTGGTTTCATGTTGCTCTGGTAGTTCCTCGGCATGCCTTCTTTTTTCACTTTCTCTTTTAGCAGCAAGTCTGGTTTCATGTTGCTCTGGTAGTTCCTCGGCACGCCTTCTTTTTTCACTTTCTCTTTTAGCAGCAAGTCTGGTTTCGCGTTGCTCTGGTAGTTCCTCGGCACGCTTTCTGTTCTTTCTTTCTCTATCAGCCTCAAGCCTGTGTCCTTGCTGTTCTTTTGATTCCTCGGCACGCTTTATTTTCTTACTTTCTCTATCAGCCTCAAGCCTGTTTCCTTGCTGTTCTTTTGATTCCTCGGCACGCTTTCTTTTCTTACTTTCTCTATCAGCAGCAAGTTTTTTGGCATAGACTCTTTGAGCATCTTCCTCGGCTGTTGCCATTGTAAGTTCATCAGTCATTTTACAGTTAAAAAAAAATAGATTTCTACGTGAACGCATGTCTTAAATATCTTTAATGACGTCACCATCATAACAAAAATGACGATAACTAACTTCATGACGTCAGTCAACACACAAACATGACGTCACCCGACAGACAGACCCACACACACACAGACAACTTATCTATATATATAAAAATAAGTTGTCTGTGTGTGGATCTGTGGATGGATCAGGTGACGTCATGTTTGTTCGCATATGACGTCTGAATTATTTCACACTAATACAAAAGAAGAAAAAAACTAAAAAAGGTAAAAACTACAAAAAAAACTAAAAAGAAAAAAAAACTAAAAAAGCTAAAAAACTAAAAAAAACTAAAAAAAAGGTAAAAATCTAATAACTAAAAAAAAAACTGAAAAAAATAAAAAAAGGCAAAAACTACAAAAAAAATAAAAACTAATAAAAAAACTAAAAAAGCTAAAAAACTAAAAAAACTAAAAAAAACTAAAAAAAGGTAAAAAACTAAAAAAAACTAAAAACTAAAAAAGAAAATAACTAAAAAAAAGGAAAAAACTGAAAAATAAAAGAGAAAAAGAAAACTAAAAAAATATGAATAAATATATATAAAAATAAGTTGTTTGTGGGTTATGTCTGTCTGTCTGTCTGTCGAGTGACGTCGTGTTTGTCCGCATATGACGTCTGAATTATTTCACACTAATACAAAAGAAGAAAAAAAACTAAAAAAGGTAAAAACTACAAAAAAACTAAAAAGAAAAAAAACTAAAATATATATAAAAATAAGTTGTCTGTGTGTGGATCTGTGGATCTGTGGATCAGGTGACGTCATGTTTGTTCGCATATGACGTCTGAATTATTTCACAATAATACAAAAGAAGAAAAAAAACTAAAAAAGGTAAAAACTACAAAAAAAACTAAAAAGAAAAAAAAACTAAAAAAGCTAAAAAACTAAAAAAAACTAAAAAAAGGTAAAAATCTAATAACTAAAAAAAACTGAAAAAAATAAAAAAAGGCAAAAACTACAAAAAAAATGTTTGTGGGTTATGTCTGTCTGTCTGTCTGTCGAGTAACGTCGTGTTTGTCCGCATATGACGTCTGAATTATTTCACACTAATACAAAAGAAGAAAAAAAACTAAAAAAGGTAAAAACTACAAAAAAAACTAAAAAGAAAAAAACTAAAAAAGCTAAAAAACTAAAAAAAAATAAAAAAAGGTAAAAAACTAAAAACTAAAAAAAACTGAAAAAACTAAAAAAAGGCAAAAACTAAAAAAAAACTAAAAACTAATAAAAAAACTAAAAAAGCTAAAAAACTAAAAAAACTAAAAAAACTAAAAAAAGGTAAAAAACAAAAAAAAACTAAAAACTAAAAAAGAAAAAACTAAAAAAAAGGAAAAAACTGAAAAATAAGAGAAAAAGAAAACTAAAAAAATATTAATAAATATAAAAAATATAAATATAAATATAATATAAATTAGCAATCAACAAAGCACCGAGACACAAATGACGACCGGGACACAGGGAGTATAAATGACGACCAGGACATAAGTAAAAAAAAAAACTAAAAAAACTAAAAAAATGGTAAAAACTACAAAAAAACTAAAAACTAATAAAAAAACTAAAAAATCTAAAAATCTAAATAAACTAAAAAAGAAAAAAAAAGAAAAAAGGAAAAAAATAAAGGAGAAAAACAAAACTAAAAAACGAATGTATATACAGACCGGGACACCGGGATACAAATGACGACCGGGACACAGGGAATATAAATGACGACCGGGACACAGGGACACAACTACAATGGGGACGCCGGGGGGCACAGGGGGATATAAATGACGACCGGGACACCGGGACACAAGGAATATAAATGACGCCCGGGACACTCAAAGAGAAATCACAGACTGGAACACCGGGACACAAATGACGACCGGGACACAGGGAATATAAATGACGACCGGGACACAGGGACATAACTACAAAGGGGACGCCGGGTTGCACAGGGGGATATATAAATGACGATGGCGACTCAGGGAATGGTCGATTAGCAATCACCATAAACAAAGCTCAAGGGCAATCATTAGAATCATGAGGTATAGATCTGAATACGGATTGTTTTCCCATGGACCATTATATGTTGCATGTTCAAGAGTCGGTAAACCTGACAATCTATTTATATGCACAGACAATGGGACAGCAAAGAATGTTGTATATTCGCAAGTTTTACGTAGTTAAAAACATATATATATATATATATATATATATATATATATATATATATATATATATATATATATATATATATATATATATATATATATATATATATATATATATATATATATATATATATCTATATTCACAGGTGGGACATAGGGACACAACTACAATGGCGCGTAACTAATATGGCGCGTAACGACTTACGCGCGCGGGGGGGCTTGGGGGGGGGCGCGAAACGCCCCCACCAACTAGGTGTTGGTGGTACTAGCACCCAACAGCTAGTTTTTTTATATATATAGATAGATAGATAGATAGATAGATAGATAGATAGATAGATATAGATAGATAGATAGATAGATAGAAGATAGATGTGCCGGTGTCCCGGTCGTCATTTGTGTCCCGATGTCCCGGTATGTAATTTTGCCAACAGCTAGTAATTTATAAATGAAAGAATTTAAAATTTAATTACAATTTTTTTAGCTGAATAAAAAAATGATAATCAAAGAATTTAATTATACTAATAAGTTGAGATCAATCACGCAACTATTGATAAACTGTAGTTGACTACTGGTGTCCATGATTCATTTTATTTTTTTGGTGTCCACGTTTATTTTTTATACCGCTATCGTATGAAAATCTCGCACAAAAGGCATTGTTTTTTGTATCGCTATCGTTTGCTCACTGAGCTTCTGAATTTGTGATGGGAAAAAGCTACATGTGCCCAGCTCTTAAGAGTAGCTCCAAATCTTCAACGCAGGGAGACTAATCAATTTTGTTGCAGTAGTACAGTGCCCTCTGTTCGCTAGACAATATTTAAAGAAACAAATATTTTTAGAAAATTGAATGTGAATGGACTTAGCAGGTTTTGTTTGACCATCTAGGCAGCAACATCTTATGTAGTTTTATGACATGGAACATCTTAAACGACTATACTTCAGTTCAAAACTGCCATTAAGACTATTTTCTAGGAAAAATCCCTTTTTGGATAATCTAGATGTGAACAAACGTGAGTTTAATCCGAAAAATTCTATTGGAAAAATTTTCCTTTTGTTCAACATTATCACTAGTATCTAAATAGATTATCATGACCGAAGGCAAATTTTACGCGTAATACATCAAATCTCATATTATTAAACAAAATGGGGATAATACATTAAGATCAGTTGATTTCTTAGGGGCGTTTCTCCCCTTTTTCAAAAATTTTCTTAGGTTCGTAACTTTTGATGCGTAAAATTAAATGTCACGAATTTTATGTATTTTGAATAAACATCGAAATTCAATTCTTCTGATGTATCTATTAATATCAAGACCCTGTTTTTCACAGTTTCGGCTACTATTGAGCCGTACCAATCCTTACTTAGACTTCGTTACCACGAACTTTTTGATGAATTGGCTCTGACAATGGTATGATGCTGTACCAACTGTTGCCTGTTTTATAATAAACTAGCTGTTGGGGTGGCGCTTCGCGCCACCCCAACACCTAGTTGGTGGGGGCGCTTCGCGCCCCCCCCCCCCCAAGCCCCCCCGCGCGCGTAAGTCGTTACGCGCCATAATAGTTACGCGCCATTGTAGTTGTGTCCCTATGTCCCACCTGTGAATATAGATAGATATATATATATGGTTTTAACTACGTAAAACTTGCGAATATACAACATTCTTTGCTGTCCCATTGTCTTTGCATATAAATAGATTGTCAGGTTTACCGACTCTTGAACATGCAACATATAATGGTCCATGGGAAAACAATCTGTATTCAGATCTATACCTCATGATTCTAATGATTGCCCTTGAGCTTTGTTGATGGTGATTGCTAATCGACCATTCCCTGTCCCGGTGTCCCGGTCGTCATTTACATCCCCCTGTTTCCCCCGGTGTCCCCGTTGTAGTTGTGTCCCTGTGTCCCGGTCGTCATTTATATTCCCTGTGTCCCGGTCGTCATTTGTATCCCGGTGTCCCGGTCTGTATATACATTCGTTTTTTAGTTTTGTTTTTCTCCTTTATTTTTTTCCTTTTTTTTTCTTTTTTAGTTTATTTAGATTTTTAGATTTTTTAGTTTTTTTATTAGTTTTTAGTTTTTTTTTCTTTTTAGTTTTTTTGTAGTTTTTACCTTCTTTTTAGTTTTGTTAATTTTTTTTTTTTACTTATGTCCTGGTCGTCATTTATACTCCCTGTGTCCCGGTGCTTTGTTGATTGCTAATCGAACATTCCTTTTGTCCTGGTCGCTTTCTCTTTGAGTGTCGTCATTTATTTTTTTCTTTTTTAGTTCTTTTAGTTTTTACCTTTTTTAGTTTTTTTTAGTTTTTTAGATGAAAATTTTTTTTAGTTTTTTCCTTTTTTTCTTTTTAGTTTTTTATTGGTTTTTACCTTTATGTTAGCTTATTTTTCAGTTTTTTCCATTTTTTTTAGTTTTTTTTTATTTTTTATTTTTTTTAGTTTTTTACCTTTTTTTAGTTTTTTTAGGTTTTTTAGTTTTTTTAGTTTTTTTAGTTTTTTAGCTTTTTTACTTTTTTTATTAGTTTTTAGTTTTTTTGTAGTTTTTGCCTTTTTTTAGTTTTTTCAGTTTTTTTTTTTAGTTTTTTATTGGTTTTTACCTTTATTTTAGCTTATTTTTCAGTTTTTTCCTTTTTTTTATTTTTTTTATTAGTTTTTAGTTTTTTTTGTAGTTTTTGCCTTTTTTTAGTTTTTTTAGTTTTTTAGCTTTTTTATTTTTTTTATTAGTTTTTAGTTTTTTTTGTAGTTTTTGCCTTTTTTTAGTTTTTTCAGTTTTGACGTCACCTGATCCAGTTTTTTCAGGTGACGTCACCTGATCCACGATCCACAGATCCACAGACAACTTATTTTTATATATATAGATAGTTTTTTTTTTTTACTTATGTCCTGGTCGTCATTTATACTCCCTGTGTCCCGGTGCTTTGTTGATTGCTAATCGAACATTCCTTTTGTCCTGGTCGCTTTCTCTTTGAGTGTCGTCATTTATTAGTTTTTTCCTTTTTTTCTTTTTAGTTTTTTATTGGTTTTTACCTTTATTTTAGCTTATTTTTCAGTTTTTTCCTTTTTTTTAGTTTTTTTTTATTTTTTATTTTTTTTAGTTTTTACCTTTTTTTAGTTTTTTTAGTTTTTTTAGTTTTTTAGCTTTTTTACTTTTTTTATTAGTTTTTAGTTTTTTTTTTGTAGTTTTTGCCTTTTTTTAGTTTTTTCAGTTTTTTATTGGTTTTTACCTTTATAGTTTTTTTAGTTTTTTAGCTTTTTTTTTTTATTAGTTTTTAGTTTTTTTGTAGTTTTTGCCTTTTTTTAGTTTTTTCAGTTTTGACGTCACCTGATCCAGTTTTTTCAGGTGACGTCACCTGATCCATCCATCCACAGACAGACAACTTATTTTTATATATATAGATAGATAGTATGTATAGCTGATAGTTAAGTTATGTTGTAGCTAGGAGGGGGATGAAATGCACTCTGGCCACATTGCTCTTTTTTAAGAAGAAAAATATTTCCTTTTCTGAAAAAAAAGAAAAAGTATTGAGTACTTGCACAAGTATATAAAAAGGAAATTTTAACTTAAACAATTTCCCTGAATTCGAGATATTAATTTTTAAATTCTGATCCAAATAGAAATGAACAAATATAAGGACATTTTTTTTTCACTGGGCAATTTGAAACTTAGCCACCAAAGTCACATTTGACTCTTGCACGAATGTAGCTCAACCTGTTTCTGTACAACATGACAGAGGGCATACCTTCTTCAGCACAGAGATGTCACTCGTTTGGGACTTTTAAAAGGAATCTCAAGGATCATTTAGTAAAGAATCAAATAGAAAACATTTATTTTTTTTCTCTTAGGAGTTTATATCCCCTGAGTTTTGTTCATGGTGTATGGTTGTCTTCCCTGTGCTTTGACTCCTAGGCCTCAGGTATGTTCTCTTTTTCATTTTGTGTGTTATTTGGCTATTGTTCTCTTTTTTTGGTTGTTGTTTATATTGTATTTTTTTGTATCCCCCTTGTAGCCTGGCAATGGAGCCTTTCGAGGAGGAATAAGTGCATTTTATTTCCATTTTGTATTGTATCTTTATTGTATAGTATTGACTAAACTTCTTCTTCTTCTTCTACATTTGAAAAAACACCAAACCTATTTTTTATATTTACGTGACCCTTAGCTGCTTGTTTGCTACTCTGCCTGCTTCTCACAGTGGGAGGTACGTAAATTCCTCCGCTGCTACGGTTTTCATCGGTAAATCTAACTGATCCCTCCATTTGTTTACTTCTCGTCAAACTGGGAGGGCGATTGGCAGATATCACGGTACGCTCATTTATATGAGCCCTAGCTGCAGTTTGCTCGTCACTTTGCCTGCTTTTTACAGTGGGAGATACATAATTTTCTTGGCTGCTACGGGTTTCATCAGTAAATCTGTTTTCATCGGTAAATTTGTAGTAGTGAGCGAACTGTTCGCTACTTTGTCTGCTTCTTACTGTGGGAGGTACGTAATTTCCACAACTGCTACGGTTTTCATCTGTAAATCTACCCGGTCTCTCCATTTTCCTACTTCCCGTCAAATTGGGAGGTACATTATCAGATATCACATCAGAATGATTCCTCTTTGGTCTATTAGTAGCCAGTATCGATCTTCTACTTCTTATCTCAGTGAATCCTTCATTTTCTTCATTCATCCGCTTTATAGTGCAATTAATTTCACTTTCATCAGTTCCAAGAGTCGGGAAAAACACTAAACTTGCAACATTTGGTGCTTCCTTGTTTCTTTTATTTCTCAAACGGGGAGGTACGTAGACAGCTGTTACGGCTGGCACACTCGTCGGTTCTTCTGTAGGTTTAACACTAGTTTCATCCCAAATTCTTGAAACCCTTTCATTGACGCTTGTATCTCTATCCTCCTTCGTTGGGTCTTCTATTTCTCTCTTATCCTTCAATTTCAGTCTGTGTATCCTTGAGCCGAAATAAAGTCTTTCTTTTTCAAATGCTTCCCAAGTCTCCTCTTGCTCTCCGTCTGTTTCTACTGACTCAACAATCTTTGGATCAGGTTCGAATTTTCTTATTTTGATGCTGTAGACGTAATTACTTTTGAAAGGTAATATTTCTGTAGTTCGTGGAATCGGTTTCACTTGGGGTGTATATCTGTAGTTATACCCATCGGTAAAATATTCCTCTGAATCATATGCACCATAGTTCCATGTGTTTGAAGTTGTATCTATGTCTTCAAAGTCTTCGTAGACTTCGTAGTCTTCGCAGTTGTATGTTTCGTAAATATCACTAAACATTCTACTTGGCATTGCTATATTAAAACTGAGTTAAGCTGCTAGTTCGCCCTAACTTTAAGTACCCTGTATGACATCATGCTTGAAAAATAGGTTTTTGAAAAGCAAAATGACGTCATCTGTCACTTTGTGTTGTGATGTCACAAAGGTAGAAATATTTCGTCATGGCAGCTTGTAAATTTTTTGGCCTATGTATTCTTGTTAAAATCAGATTTCCGTTTTTATTATTCCCATTCATTTTATAATTAGTTTTGGGGTGTTTTCTATAACCAATGTATAAACTCCTACGTATAGATTATTGCTATTATGAATAATGTCTATTTCGAACCGCTGCCATCAGTTGGAATTCTAAACATTAAAAAAATGAAAACTACATTTTTTGTCAGACTTAACTCTTGTCTTAAGGGCAATTAAAGCCAAAACTAAACACTAGAAAAAAAGCTACGAATAGTGTGATTTGGTATTATGTTTGAGCAAGATTGTGCGTCTTTTTTTTATTTTTGTTATCGCTGTAAACAACGCTATGATTTTTATAGATTTCATGATCATTCAAGAATTCTTATAAGCGAAAAAAAAAAATCAAAGTCCTTATTTCAAAATGTGTATATCAACTGATATTTTAGTTCTTTGTTTTTGTCCATTTAGTGGTAAATAAAACCTGTGATTTATAGTAAAAAATAAGTTCGAAATAGAATTAGCTAGTTTAAAACTTAAAGGCCTTGATTGGGATTCAACATATTGGCAGATACCAATAAATAGCAGCATTGGTGTGACTAGCAAAAGGTTAGAATGTGAGCCTTCCCAGTAATTTCGTTTTTATCCCCTCCATAGTTTCACAATTTGATTATTTTACTAAAGGCCTTAATTGCATATCCTTAAGACGACAAAAACCGATAGAAGGATATTGGGTCTTTTCATTTGTAAATGCAATGTGTTAAACGTGTTATATGATTTTAAGAAACATTTAAGGTGTATATAACCAGAAATAGGATGTAGTACCAAGAAACATGAATTTCTTATGGATACTGAAGTAGTTCTATAGTTCTCAATTGCATGATTAGCCTTATCTTTTGTCATTTTCCAACGACTGTGATAGCAAGTCTTCGTTAATTTGAAACACCATTCTCTTCACAAAATCTTCAAGTCATTCTTCCTACTTTCACAAGCTGCGATAACTTCTGAATGATTTGGTGGATTTTCAGAATCACGCCACCCCAACACCCAACACCTATATACATATATATATATATATATATATATATATATATATATATATATATATATATATATATATATATATATATATACATATATATATATATATATATATATATATGTATATATATACATATATATATATATATAAATATATATATATATACATACATATATATATATATATATATATATATATATATATATATATATATATATATATATATATATATATATATATATATATATATATATATATATATATACTAGCTGTTGGGGTGGCGCTTCGCGCCACCCCAACACCTAGTTGGTGGGGGCGCTTCGCGCCCCCCCCAAGCCCCCCCGCGCGCGTAAGTCGTTACGCGCCATAATAGTTACGCGCCATTGTAGTTGTGTCCCTATGTCCCACCTGTGAATATAGATATATATATATATATATATATATATATATATATATATATATATATATATATATATATATATATATATATATATATATATATATGGTTTTAACTACGTAAAACTTATACAACATTCTTTGCTGTCCCATTGTCTATAGATATATATATATATATATATATATATATATATATATATATATATATATATATATATATATATATATATATATATATATATATATATATATATATATATATGGTTTTAACTACGTAAAACTTATACAACATTCTTTGCTGTCCCATTGTCTTTGCATATAAATAGATTGTCAGGTTTACCGACTCTTGAACATGCAACATATAATGGTCCATGGGAAAACAATCTGTATTCAGATCTATACCTCATGATTCTAATGATTGCCCTTGAGCTTTGTTGATGGTGATTGCTAATCGACCATTCCCTGTCCCGGTGTCCCGGTCGTCATTTACATCCCCCTGTTTCCCCCGGTGTCCCCGTTGTAGTTGTGTCCCTGTGTCCCGGTCGTCATTTATATTCCCTGTGTCCCGGTCGTCATTTGTATCCCGGTGTCCCGGTCTGTATATACATTCGTTTTTTAGTTTTGTTTTTCTCCTTTATTTTTTTCCTTTTTTTTCTTTTTTAGCTTATTTAGATTTTTAGATTTTTTAGTTTTTTTATTAGTTTTTATTTTTTTTTTCTTTTTAGTTTTTTTGTCCCGGTCGTCATTTATATCCCCCTGTTTCCCCCGGTGTCCCCGTTGTAGTTGTGTCCCTGTGTCCCGGTCGTCATTTATATTCCCTGTGTCCCGGTCGTCATTTGTATCCCGGTGTATTTTTTTTTATTAGTTTTTAGTTTTTTTTTGTAGTTTTTGCCTTTTTTTAGTTTTTTCAGTTTTGACGTCACCTGATCCAGTTTTTTCAGGTGACGTCACCTGATCCACGATCCACAGATCCACAGACAACTTATTTTTATATATATAGATAGTTTTTTTTTTTTACTTATGCCCTGGTCGTCATTTATACTCCCTGTGTCCCGGTGCTTTGTTGATTGCTAATCGAACATTCCTTTTGTCCTGGTCGCTTTCTCTTTGAGTTTCGTCATTTATTTTTTTCTTTTTTAGTTCTTTTAGTTTTTACCTTTTTTAGTTTTTTTTAGTTTTTTAGATGAAAATTTTTTTAGTTTTTTCCTTTTTTTCTTTTTAGTTTTTTATTGGTTTTTACCTTTATTTTAGCTTATTTTTCAGTTTTTTCCTTTTTTTTAGTTTTTTTTTATTTTTTATTTTTTTTAGTTTTTTACCTTTTTTTAGTTTTTTAGTTTTTTTTAGTTTTTTAGCTTTTTTACTTTTTTTATTAGTTTTTAGTTTTTTTTTGTAGTTTTTGCCTTTTTTTAGTTTTTTCAGTTTTTTTTTAGTTTTTTATTGGTTTTTACCTTTATTTTAGCTTATTTTTCAGTTTTTTCCTTTTTTTTTAGTTTTTAGTTTTTTTAGTTTTTTATCTTTTTTTTAGTTTTTTTAGTTTTTTAGCTTTTTTATTTTTTTTTATTAGTTTTTAGTTTTTTTTGTAGTTTTTGCCTTTTTTTAGTTTTTTTAGTTTTTTAGCTTTTTTATTAGTTTTTAGTTTTTTTTGTAGTTTTTGCCTTTTTTTAGTTTTTTTAGTTTTTTAGCTTTTTTATTTTTTTTATTAGTTTTTAGTTTTTTTGTAGTTTTTGCCTTTTTTAGTTTTTTCAGTTTTGACGTCACCTGATCCAGTTTTTTCAGGTGACGTCACCTGACCCATCCATCCACAGACAGACAACTTATTTTTATATATATAGAAGATATATATATATATATATATATATATATATATATATATATATATATATATATATATATATATATATATATATATATATATATATATATATATATATATATTTTTAACTGCGTAAAACTTGCGAATATACAACATTCCTTGCTGTCCCATTGTCTGTCCATATAAATAGATTGGCAGGTTTACCAACTCTTGAACATGCAACAGAATAATTGTCCATGGGAAAACAATCCGGATTCAGATCTATACCGCATTTTTCTAACGATTGCCCTTGAGCTTTGTTGATGGTGATTGCTAATCCAACATTTCCTGTGTCCCCGTCTTCATTTATATATCCCCCTGTGCCCCCGGCGTCCCCGTTGTAGGTGTGTCCCTGTGTCCTGGTTGTCATTTATATTTCCTGTGTCCCAGTCGTCGTTTGTGTCCCGGTATCCCAGTCTGTAATTTCTCTTTGAGTGTCCCAGTCGTCATTTATATTCCCTCTGTCCCGGTGTCCCAGCCGTCATTTATGTCCCGGTGTCCCGGTCTGTAATTTCTCTTTAAGTGTCCTGGTCGTCATTTATATTCCCTGTGTCCCGGTCGTCATTTGTGTCCCGGTGTCCCGGTCTGTAGTGTCATCTTATAATGACGTCATATACAAAGCCTTATATACTTATAATGACGTCAAATGCAAACCCACAAACGAACTAACATGCATATATACAACTGATCTATATATATATATATATATATATATATATATATATATATATATATATATAGTTTCTTTTTTAGCTGTTTTCTTTTTTAGTTTTTTCTTTTCTCAGTTTTTTCTTTTTTAGTTTTTCTCTTTTTTAGTTTCTTCTTTTTATTCATTTTTTTCTTCAATTTGTCAATGTTCATTCTAACATTGACACTTGGAAAAATCTTTACGTGCCAAGCATACTAAAGCTCAACAATTTATAATGAACCTAAAACTTTTGGGTATCTGTTTTAAGGTTTTCGAATTACTTTAATCTATTGTCAAAATACGTTGAAATATTTGTGCAATTCTCAGTTTTTTTTAGTTTTTTCTTTTTTTTAGTTTTTAGCTTTTTAATAGTATTTTTCTCTTTTTAGTTTTTTACCTTTTTTTTATTTTTTATTTTTTTAGGTTTTTTCTTTTTAGGTTTTTTCTTTTTTTAATTTTTTCTATTTTTTTCTTGTTTTAGTTTTTTTCCAGTTTTTACATTTTTAGTTTCAGTTTTCTTTTTCTTCTTTATTTTTCAGGCGTAAATACATATCGCCGAACCTTTGTTTTTATAACTAAAATGATGACCTTATCCAAGTCAAAATCCCAATTCCAATCATCATCGCTATCATTTTCAGTTTTGATACGTTTTGACTCTCGCTGTCCTGGTTGATCTTCATCTAACTGCACGGTTTTGCGTTCTTTAGCCGCAAGCCTTTTGGCATTAACTCTTTGAGCAGCTTCCTCGGCTGTTTCTTCTGCTATTGTAGGATTTGGTAACATTCTATCTTTTTCAATGTTTTTCAGTTTGTCAGGGTATATTCTAACATTGACAGTTGGAGAAATCTCCACGTGCCAAGCTTGCTAAAGCCCAACAATTTATAATAAGCCTCAAAAATTTAAGTATCTTTTTTAAGGTTTTCAAATTACATTAATCTATTGTCAAAATATTTCGAAATATTTATGCAATTCCCAGTTTTTACATTTAAACCCTCAACACAAAAATTCTTACAACTTATTTTTATATATATAGAAGATATAATCTGGCGTAAAAGACAAAGTGTAACAGACATAACCCACAGACAACTTATTTTTATATATATAGAAGATATCTTTTATATGTTTCCATTGAAAAAACGAAAAAAACGAGAAATTCACACCACCTCCCCTCCAGATATTAAAAAATACATCCCCGCCCCTACATTTTCGTGAATCGAAGCCACTGTCTAATTCTATAAATTAAAAATTACTAAAATACTAGACAAAATAGCCTAATTAAACAACTAAATATGAAAAACAACCTATGGTATTAGAGAAGGCAGGTTAAATATCGGTTCTTCATTAGAGCCAAGAGTGATCACGGCACTTACAAAACGTTCCAATGCCTGTTCTGGCGCGGTGTAACTCTTAACCACTCCACTGGTTCAGATTCAATATGAGCAATTGAGCTAAAATACTTGAAATACGTGAACTCAGTAAATTCCAACTAACTCTCATTTTTAGGCGACCAGCTGTGACTGCTTCACTGAAGCAAGATAAAGATAATTCTAAAGTTAACGAGATACGGTAGAGAATACGGTATATAGAGAGATACGGTAGAGAGATACGGTAATAATCAAAGAACTTAATTATAATAATAAAAAAAGCTAACTAATAAGTTGAGATCAATCACTCAACTATTGATAAACTGTAGTTGACTATGGGTGTCCATGATTTATTTTTATTTTTTGGTGTCGGAGTTTATTTTTTATAGCGCTATCGTATGAAAATCTCGCACAAAAGGCATTGCTTTTTGTATCGCTATCGTTTGCTCACTGAGCTTCTGAATTTGTGATGGGAAAAAGCTACATGTGCCCAGCTCTTAAGAGTAGCTCCAAACCTTCAACGCAGGGAGATTAATCAATTTTGTTGCAGTAATAAAGCGCCTTCTATTCACTAGACAATATTTAAAGAAACAAACATTTTTAGTAAATTGAATGTGAATGGACTTAGCAGGCTTTGCTTGACCATCTAGGCAGCAACATCTTATGTAGTTTTATGACATGGAACATCTTAAACGACTATGGTTCAGTTCAAGACTTCCATTAAGATTATTTTCTATGAAAAGTCCCTTTTTGGATTATCTAGATGTGAACAAACGTGAGTTTAATCCGAAAAATTCTATCGAAAAATCCACCTTTTGTTCAACATTATCACTAGTATCTCGAACATTCCCTGTGTCCCCGTCATCATTTATATATCCCCCCCTATGCCCCCCGGCTTCCCCGTTGTAGTTTTGTCCCGGTCATCATTTATATTCCCTGTGTTCCGGTCGTCATTTGTGTCCCGGTGTCCCGGTCTGTAATTTCGTCAGTCGAAAAACATGACGTCAGTCGACAAACAACTTCATGACGGCATAATGCTCAATCCTTCTAATGACGTCAGTTGACAAACATGACGTTAGTCGACAGTCGACAAACATGACGTCAGTACACAAACAACTTATTTTTATATATGTAGATAGTATGTATAGTTGATATTTAAGTTATGTTGTAGCTGCAAGGGGGATGAAATGCACTCTGGCCACATTGCTCTTTTCTAAGAAAAAAACTATTGCCTTTTCTGAAAAAAAAGAAAAAGTATTGAGTACTTACACAAGAAGATAAAAAGGAAATTTTAACTTGAACAATTTCCTTGAATTCGAGAGATTAATGTTTAAACTCTGATCCAAATAGAAATGAACAAAATTGCTCATAAGGACATTTTTTTTCATTGGGCAATTTGAAATCTAGCCCTCAAAGCAACAAAAGCCCAAAGAGGCCAAAGGCTTCTTTATGCAACGCATAAGTATTTAAGTCTAATTATGCCCTAGCAAATTTGTAAGTCCGGGACATAAATGACACCGGGACATAAATGACGGCCGGGACACCGGGACAGAGGGAATATAAATGACGACTGGGACACTCAAAGAGAAATTACAGACCGGGACACCGGGACATAAATGACGGCCGGGACACCGGGACAGAGGGAATATAAATGACGACTGGGACACTCAAAGAGAAATTACAGACTGGGATACCGGGACACAAATGACGACTGGGACACAGGAAATATAAATGACAGCCAGGACACAGGGACACACCTACAATATGTATATATATATATATATATATATATATATATATATATATATATATATATATATATATATATATATATATATATATATATATATATATATATATATATATATATATATATATATATATATATATACATATATATATAATATATATATATATATATATATATATATATATATATATATATATATATATATATATATATATATATATATATATATATATATATATATATATATCAATATTCACAGGTGGACACAGGGACACAACTACAATGGCGCGTAACGACTTACGCGCGCGGGGGGGCTTGGGGGGGCGCGAAGCGCCCCCACCAACTAGGTGTTGGCTAATTTTCAATAAAAATGCCCAAAAATTTTATTTTAAAATTTAAAGGCGGAGACAAATAAGTAAATTCTAAATTAACATCATTGATCTGAGAATACAAAGGTATTTCGATCCCACAAAGCAGTCTATCAAAGTAAGACACAAATAGGTGAATTGGTGATTGCATTCTCAACGCTGTAGACGACTTTTGAGCAGGCTAATAATGCCTCAGGACCATTTTGAAATTTTCCAGCATTCTTGGTATTGCGAGGTAAATCAAAAGTTTCAAAATATCGGTTGTCCTCTATCCTGCTTGAAGATCATTTTTCGAGCCTTTGTTTGAATGATTTATTTAAGAAACTACGCTTTTTCTGAGGAAAAGAATAAAAGGATAAGATCCTTCAGAGACAGTCATGGCGCATAGGGAGTTGACAATTGTCGACGTTTAAGTAGCTAAATCTTTTTTACAGACACAGGTAACAAGAATATTGCCCAACATTGAGGTAGCTGGGATGTCCCCGGGCCCAGATAAAAGTGAAACGCAAAGCTCAGCATCTGTTCCTATTTTATTATTGTTGAAATACGAAAAATATCATCCCTTAGCTTTGATAGGAGTTTAAAATGATGAAAAAGCTTTGGTGCGTTTTTTTAATATCTTATAATTTTCTTATGTCATTAGACGACTTAAACCGATATCGATATAACCTTAACAATGCTATTTTGCTTTTGCAATTGAAAATAAATTATTTATCGGTGTAATTATTGGTTTTTTTGTAAAGTGTGCTGTAGACTTAATTGCAAATTTGAAATTGAAAATTTCAAATTTAGACTTAATTGCAAATTTGAAAAATTTAGACTTAATTGCAAATTTGAAAAATGAAATTGCAAATTTCATTCTCCGGAATCCCCCATCAGCAACGGTGAAGACAATGGGAATGAGTGTAAAATAAGAGCGAGTCAAGGTAATACAAAAAAAACTCCCGTTGGTGAAGAATCCCTTCTTAATTATGATGAGATCAAAGATATTTCTGATTTATTTTTTTTTTATCTAAAATGAAGTATAGGTGCCAGATAGTATTTTTTTTAGCTCTGGGTCAAGTGAACTTGAAACTTATTAGAAAATAGAACCACCATTCATTACGAGAATATACCCCATTTCCCTGTTTCAACCGTTGCAGGGGATAAGGGCCAAATGGTCTTTAGGCTGCTGAAAAATGTTCCAGTTATGTGTATGGAACATAGCTTTCATCCATATGAAGGATACCCGACTTGGAAGTGCGCTTTAACGGTCCGAGTCTCACATTTAATGGGAATTAAGAGTTTGATTATTAGCAATGGTGCTGGTGGTGTAACGTCCAATCACAAAATTGGCGATATAATGATGATAAAAGATCATGTAAGCATGCCAGGGTTAGCTGGAGAATCTCCATTAGTGGGCCCGAATAATAATAAATTTGGCACTCGATTCCCCTCAATGCATGGTGCGTAAAATAAAAAATTCCATGAAAATGCACTAAACATTGGTAGCTAAATTGGCTTGAAGGACAATATTCACGAAGTAGTTTATTGCATGAACGGCGGTCCAGTATATGAAACACCGTCTGAATTCTGGAAGGTACTAAATACATCAAATACTAACGCTGCTGGAATGTCCATTGTACCAGAAGTGTTTGTAGCTCGCCACTGTGACATGTTTGTTTTTGCTTTCAGCCTTATTTCAAATAAATGTGTGATGGACACGGATTCTGAAAATCCACCAAATCATTCAGAAGTTATCGCAGCTTGTGAAAGTAGGAAGTCCGACTTGAAGATTTTGTGAAGAGAATGGTGCTTCAAATTAACGAAGACTTGCCATCACAGTCGTTGGAAAATGACAAAAGGTAAGGCTAATCATGCAATTGAGAACTATAGAACTACTTCAGTATCCATAAAAAATTCATGTTTCTTGGTACTACATCCCATTTCTGGTTATATACACCTTAAATGTTTCTTAAAATCATATAACACGTTTAACACATTGCATTTACAAATGAAAAGACCCAATATCCTTCTATCGGTTTTTGTCATCTTAAGGATATGCAATTATGGCCTTGAGTAAAATAATCAAATTGTGAAACTATGGAGGGGATAAAAACGAAATTACTGGGAAGGCTCACATTCTAACCTTTTGCTAGTCACACCAATGCTGCTATTTATTGGTATCTGCCAATATGTTGAATCCCAATCAAGGCCTTTAAGTTTAAACTAGCTAATTCTATTTCGAACTTATTTTTTACTATAAATCACAGGTTTTATTTACCACTAAATGGACAAAAACAAAGAACTAAAATATCAGTTGATATACACATTTTGAAATAAGGACTTTGATTTTTTTTTTTCGCTTATAAGAATTCTTGAATGATCATGAAATCTATAAAAATCATAGCGTTGTTTACAGCGATAACAAAAATAAGAAAAAGACGCACAATCTTGCTCAAACACAATACCAAATCACACTATTCGTAGCTTTTTTTTCTAGTGTTTAGTTTTGGCTTTAATTGCCCTTAAGACAAGAGTTAAGTCTGACAAAAAATGTAGTTTTCATTTTTTTAATGTTTAGAATTCCAACTGATGGCAGCGGTTCGAAATAGACATTATTCATAATAGCAATAATCTATACGTAGGAGTTTATACATTGGTTATAGAAAACACCCCAAAACTAATTATAAAATGAATGGGAATAATAAAAACGGAAATCTGATTTTAACAAGAATACATAGGCCGAAAAATTTACAAGCTGCCATGACGAAATATTTCTACCTTTGTGACATCACAACACAAAGTGACAGATGACGTCATTTTGCTTTTTAAAAAACTATTTTTCAAGCATGATGTCATACAGGGTACTTAAAGTTCGGGCGAACTAGCAGCTTAACTCAGATTTAATATAGCAATGCCAAGTAGAATGTTTAGTGATATTTACGAAACATACAATTGCGAAGACTACGAAGTCTACGAAGACTTTGAAGACATAGATACAACTTCAAACACATGGAACTATGGTGCATATGATTCAGAGGAATATTTTACCGATGGGTATAACTACAGATATACACCCCAAGTGAAACCGATTCCACGAACTACAGAAATATTACCTTTCAAAAGTAATTACGTCTACAGCATCAAAATAAAAAAATTCGAACCTGATCCAAAGATTGTTGAGTCAGTAGAAACAGACGGAGAGCAAGAGGAGACTTGGGAAGCATTTGAAAAAGAAAGACTTTATTTCGGCTCAAGGATCCAAAGACTGAAATTGAATGATAAGAGAGAAATAGAAGACCCAACGAAGGAGGATAGATATACAAGCGTCAATGAAAGGGTTTCAAAAATTTGGGATGAAACTAGTGTTAAACCTACAGAAGAACCGACGAGTGTGCCAGCCGTAACAGCTGTCTACGTACCTCCCCGTTTGAGAAATAAAGGAAACAAGGAAGCACCAAATATTGCAAGTTTAGTGTTTTTCCCGACTCTTGGAACTGATGAAAGTGAAATTAATTGCACTATAAAGCGGATGAATGAAGAAAATGAAGGATTCACTGAGATAAGAAGTAGAAGATCGATACTGGCTAATAATAGACCAATGAGGAATCATCCTGATATGATATCTGATAATGTACCTCCCAGTTTGACGGGAAGTAGGAAAATGGAGAGACCGGGTAGATTTACAGATGAAAACCGTAGCAGTTTTGGAAATTACGTACCTCCCACAGTAAGAAGCAGACAAAGTAGCGAACAGTTTGCTCACTACTACAAATTTACCGATGAAAACAGATTTACTGATGAAACCCGTAGCAGCCGAGAAAATTATGTACCTCCCACTGTAAAAAGCAGGCAAAGTGACGAGCAAACTGCAGCTAGGGCTCATATAAATGAGCGTACCGTGATATCTGCCAATCGCCCTCCCAGTTTGACGAGAAGTAAACAAATGGAGGGATCAGTTAGATTTGCCGATGAAAACCGTAGCAGTGGAGGAATTTACATACCTCCCACTGTGAGAAGCAGGCAGAGTAGCAAACCAGCAGCTAAGGGTCATGTAAATGTAAAAAATAGGTTTGGTGTTTTTTCAAATGTAGAAGAAGAAGAAGAAGTTTAGTCAATACTATATAATAAAGATACAATACAAAATGGAAATACAATGCTCTTATTCCTCCTCGAAAGGCTCCATTGCCAGGCTACAAGGGGGATACAAAAAAATACAATATAAGCAACAACCAATAAAAGAGAACAATAGCCAAATAACACACAAAATGAAAAAGAGAACATACCTGAGGCCTGGGACTCAAGGCGCAGAGAAGACAACCATACACCAGGAACAAAACTCAGGGGACATCAACTCCTAAGAGAAAAAAAATAAATGTTTTCTATTTGATTCTTTACTAAATGATCCTTGAGAATCCTTTTAAAAGTCCCAAACGAGTGTCATCTCTGTGCTGAAGAAGGTATGCCCTCTGTCATGTTGTACAGAAACAGGTTGAGCTACATTCGTGCAAGAGTCAAATGTGACTTTGGTGGCTAAGTTTCAAATTGCCCAGTGAAAAAAAAATGTCCTTAT
>NC_088865.1:17013218-17200718 GCF_032884065.1 Artemia franciscana | reverse complement strand
AAGTTCCAATTTTGCTTATTTTTACTATTATTTTCAGGGTAAACTCTTTCATTCATATCTTAGACATTTCTGTAGGTTGTAATCTATAAATGTAATTAGGCTTATACTTTCAAATGAGTTAAATGAAGCTTTATCCTTTAGAATGGTCTAAAATAGTTCCGCAAACTCAATCGGGTGTTCAATTCGGTTAATATAATTGACGAAAACTCTGGTTTCTCATTAGATTTTAAAGATGTGTCTGTTGAATCTGTTAATGTTGGATGATTCTTCATTCTATTTATTTCTCTCATTTCGAAATTTTCCACAATCAAATGGAGATGTGTTTACTCCCCAGGTTTATCTGTCAAATTATTATTCTTTATTTTGGTTCTAAATTAAGTGCGTTTTAAAGTTTCGTTGAAACGTTAGGCCAAAGTTGTGCCTTAATAGTTCTATTTTAACTTCTGATTAAAATCATGTACAAGTCATATCGACGATGATTTTTGTTTTGTTTTTAAGACACTTTTTAGTACATTTGTGAAACAAGTTCTATTTCGTACCAAATGCTTAAACAATAACACTTGGAATTTTATCAACAATTCTTTTAAAAATTCATGGTTTTTCCAACCCCCCCTCCTCCACTAGGAAACTGCCGGACGTCAAATTTTTCAGTCAAGGATCATTATGGTTCTGTTTATAGACGAGAACAAGCTGTGTCTTACTCAGGATTATCATCCTTAATAGGTTGTCACTGGTTTTGGAGTATTTTGTCCTGTTACAACGACATTTACTCGATTGAGTTAACTCTTACCAATTCTCCTATTTTGAGAGTTCGTCAGACACATGATATTCCAAGCACCCTATATGTATGGAGAGGCATATCTGATGATGACGAAAAGGAAAGAGATTGGAAAAATAAGTTATTTGAAAACAATGCTGAGAAGAAAATTGAAATACAAATAGAGAATACATTATTATTTTGGGCATCGACAATTTATTTAGGTACTTACAATTTCCAAAATCCTTTGCTATCGCCACTGCAAACGTTGGGAAAATTGACACTGAAACATCACAATTAACCATCCGTAAGATAATTTGCTGTGGCTGTCCCGAGAGTTCAACAAAGTTCTTTGGAGTAGATAGTGGTTCAAATTAGAACACACCTTCTTTTTCTTCTACTGTTTTGCGGCAATATATTTTTTTACCACTGTTTGGCCATATTTCCACCCCTCCCAGGAATTTATGATCCTTGTAAGCACATATTCACTTAAAAAGCGAAATAAAAGTAACATTTGATTTCATCTTTAAAAAAAAAAACTATATGTGAGCCTCTTGAAAGCAAAACGTCACCAATTTAATGAAAAAGTTGATTTCGCCGATGATGAAGTGGCTTGAAAAGTTTTTGCTTCACTATCTTTTCTTTTAGGCCAGCATACAACCCTGGTTTTACTCCGTTTTCAATTATTATTGGTTTTGATTTCATAGTCTCCTTCATATTACCCTTCATAGTATTTGATCTACCATACGGCTATAACTTAAATACGAAAGTAAATTTACATTGGAATCAACAATTTTATTGACTAGAAGCATAAGACGGATAAAACATAAACATTTTTAATCAGGCACCATTTCAAGTTCACTCTTGTCTCCAAGAGCAAAAAAAGAGCACAGACAAAAATTAGACATCATGAGGGTATCTGAATACTAAAATATATTTCAACAACGGATATGAAGAAAGGAGGGAAATTCAAGATCCATGACTGGAAATTATACTCTTTAGGGACCCTTTTCAGGGATACTTTTTAGAATACAAAACAATAGGTTCAGTTGACTTGGGACAACTTCGATTAATCGAGTCAAAAGCTTACCCGATGAAAAAATAAAAAATCCTGAGAATACGGAGAAGTTATACTAATTATTCTTTATCTTAAACTTAGAAAAAAAAGCTTTGCAAAATTACAGAGAGGCCAAAATCGACAAAACCTTCTTTTTTAAGATTTTACTCATTAGCCACTCAAATTTTAAGGGCATGAAATTCTTCAATGGGATTAATTTCTACTCTACCTTCATGAGTTAATTTGGGTTAAAGACTGATTGGTAGTAATAATACAAACAACATGGAGAAAAATCGTGAACAAAACTAGTTATAAAAATACATATAAAAATTCCAACAAAGCAAGATTCAATACAATGGAATGCGGAAATTCAGAAAATTCACTTGAAATATAATAACTTGAGCAAGGCACGTACGCAACGGGCAAGGAATCTTAAGCCCCTACTCCTCCCTCCATCAATCTCAAAATTTTCCAAATTTTTCTCAGGTTTTTAATATTCTCTTTCTTAATTTACCACTTTTAGCGTTTTTTTTCTTACCCACCTTCCTCGGGAGCAAGTTAACAGGAGGTGGTTTTACGGGGTAATAAAGGAGATACTTCCACAGGGCACAGGAATTTTACGGACGCAATTAATAAATGAAAATAATTAATAAATTATTAATTAATCATAAAAATAAATTACAAATAAGAAATAATTTAATAGTGACAATAAATAATGATAATCAAATCAAAATAATAATAATTTAATAACTAAAGTAATAAATTTAAAATAATACAAAAATAAATTATCAATTAATTTATAAATTGAAATCGATTTGTTAATAAATGAAAATTTTATTAAAGTTCGGTCTGGAAGTTTTTGAGAGACAGGGGAAGGGGGACGCTCTTCAAGATTTTGTCCCGGGCGCACTGAATTACTGAAATTCCACTAAAATTACTTACTTCCGAAAAATATCAGACACCTTAAAAATGATTTTTTGCAGTGTACGTGCCCGACTTAACCAACTTTCCACTCCCAAAGAATGAGACACAACTAACGAATGATCCATCTCCGGCCAAGACTGATTGTATATAGATAAAAGCAGAGTATGATAAAGTGATATGAGGATAATACTTGAGTACTTTAATATAGGTTTTATACGAATTGAAAATTATTTCCGTCACGGACAGTGTACCGTTACCTTTCAGTTTAATTTAAATTAAAATTTACATCATGATTTGGAAAAAAAATGTCAAGAAAGGAGCAATCACCATTTAAAGCTGTTTCAGGATTGATAACTATTATTTCGATTAATCTTACAGGGTTTTTGTGAAAAGCCTAAAACTCCTCAAAAATGGTGTCGGATCGAAATAAAGACTTCACCGCTAGAACACCATTTTCCGGGGTTTCGGGCTATTTTTCGAAATTCCCACAAACTTTTTTTTTTGCATCGAACTTTAATCATTAAGATTAATTTAAATAATACAACTCTGAAGTGTAAGGTAGTAAGTATTTCTATATTTTTGGAAAAGAAGATAACGCATTTTGAAAAAAAGTTTTTAATTTAGTCAGGTGTATACAGAAAAGACATAGGAGTGTTTGGCCAGCTATAGTAACACAGCTTCTACATGCGTGAGGGTGCAAAATGGTTGTCGCTTGCCAGTTTTTTTTACCGCCCGCCATAAATTTACCACACTCCTCAAAAATGATGTCGAATCGAAATAAAGACTTCACCACTGGAACAATCATAGCTCAAAACATTATTTAGGAGAATTACAGCCCCTATCTTGAGCAACAAGGAAATTCAATTTTTGGCATGGGAAGCAGTGATGTCTCGTTTTTTTTTCGTGATCACTAGTGGAGCACTGATTTCAATTAAGGTTCCACCATGAAATTTCCCTAAATCTTAAAAAAATTGTTTGTTGTAAATCCTTTTTCTAAAGGATTCATTTTTTAAAGCAATATTTTTATTGATTATAAAATATCCAGGGCTTGGTTGTTGTGCAGAGCATTTACTAGTTAGAAACAGTTGTAATCAGAAAAACTTATTGAGCCATTTTGGCATAAGTGGTTCTTTTATCTTTGATCTGATATCGACCAAAAATAAAAATGAACAAATCCAACAAATATTTTTCTTTAATTTTGATTTTCAAAAGATGGCGGTAGTTGTTTCATTCCACTTAGACACGAAAACGAGTTTTATCACTTATTAGTTCACCATACTATTTGGATAAAATTATAGATTAATACCGCATTCCTATTTCCACAATATTGAGAAAAAACTATCGTGTTGGGACAACCAAATTCTTAAAACAGTCATATAATGCGATGGGAATAATAAGTTCTAGAAAGCTATATTTTGTCTACCTAAAAATGCCCTTCCAACCTGCGAATACAACCGGGAGATCCTTACAAAAATACGGCTAGTGAAGTCTAATTTAAAGAAAGTAGAATTTACCGTGATAGTTCGAGAAGCGACAACATCAGCTGCTATAGCGTCAAAATAGTATTTTTTTTTTTTTATTTAGTAATATCGACATCGTAATATAACATCTACTATCATCAACAACTCACAGCGGCACCAAGCCATCAAAGTACCACAGCTGCGAACGCTCCTCCTGTGCCCCAATCCATTCACAGTCTCAGTCTTTACCCCCTCCCATGAGATTTCCTTTAAATAGTAGGAGGCTGTCAGACGACAACCTTCTTTGCGGACAATGTGTTCATAGAAATGTAAGTGAAGCTAAACTCAAACCAAGGGGGGAGTGGTACATCACCCCTGGATCCACCAATGGCAAAACTGTTCAATTTATGACGAGAAATCGTGAATGCAAACTTTCCTTTTCTAAAAATCATTCTTTATAATCTCTCTCCAATTTTCAGTGTCAAACAATAACAGACCCAACAAACCGATTGAAAAGTAGCCTAACAGACATCTGATTTAAACAAACATCTTTTTGGAATTCTCCAAAATCTCTTCAATAATCACTCAGCTAACCCACGATTTATTCCAACATATGTCTCGTATGATTTCGCTACATATTTACACTAGTCTGCCCTTGATTTTAGGTACTCTAATGAACTTTCAATATAAAAATAACGCCAATTCTTTCGTACACATCTACATTCTCTTCAGATTTCGTCTGACCTAGTTCAAATGATAACCTGAAGAACTTTGGTCAAGTCTTAGAGCTCATTTAATCCAAGTTCAGAGAAATCAGTGGCGGACCTTGAATTTTTGAAGTGGGGTAGCTTGGTAGGAGTTTGATGACCATCTTTTTATTCAACGCTTAGATTTTAAATGAATTTTCCTCTTTTGACAATATTAGCATATATGGGGGTGAAAATGACGAAAAATCAAGGTAAACACGGGGAAGGGGTCTAGGGGAAGGGAGGAGACTGTCAGACGATAACCTCTTTTGCGGACAACGTGTTGATAGAAATGTAAGTGAAGCTAAACTCAAACCAAGGGGGGAGTAGTCGATCACCCCTGGATCCACCAATGGCAAAACTGTTCAATTTATAACGAGAAATCGTGAATACAAACTGAAGAACGACAAAACATCAGGAAAGTACCTCAGTAGAGTCATAGAGAGCAAACCTCTGAGTAATAAAAGAAAACATACAATCAACAAATTTTATAAAGCGTTAATTTTTCATGAGTTTAATGTAATCGACCGTTTGTGGTTACGAACTATATGGAAAGAGTGACATGTACTGATAGTAACAATAACTCTAAAAAAAGAGCAGTAACCAAAACTTATTGCAAATATGTCAAATTCATAACTTTTACAATTACCACTCAAGATGTTTAAGCGTTTTACAAAAGGGATAAAATATAACAAAAAAGGATACGATCTCAATGAAAATTATCTCATTAAATTCAACATGTCTGAGAGCCTGAAGTGGAGGTTGAAACTCCTACCAACAAATACACGAAATTCCACAGTTTTTGGCAAGAGAGATGGTCAACAATACGTGTTATTTCTCCTCAGTAGCAGATGCATTCAAATAGCAGTAATAGAATACTGGAAATGACCAATTCAAACAGAAAAGGAAAACTCAAGGGTCCTTAGAGCAATTAAAAAATTGCACCCCTGAAATGCGGCAATTTTGGCATTTTCTGGGAGCCTGAAACCTCAAAAAATTTATTTTTAGTTCAAAATTTTATATTTTTCAACAAGAAGAGCTTCAGGTATTATTGGACGAGGGAAGAAAAGAGTTTAACTCTAGCCTTCCATCTTTCAGAAGCATATTTTGGACCTATACCATGCAAAAAAGGATTGTCAACAAATATGCAATACAATTCTGATCGTTTGGAATGAGACAAAAAATACGAGGGCCTCCAAAAGAAGTTTGATGAAAGCTTATTTATTATGTTTTTTGCATTTTCTTTCATATACGGAATAATTTCTGTTGGTTTTAAGTTTTAATGTCGCTCCTTACTTTCAGTTATTTAATAAATAACAGTCAAACTCAAAACGAACAGAAATTAGTCAAAGTAGGATTGACAAGCCTTCTCAAGACCTTCGCATAATTTACATTTGGACATATACCATGCAAAAAAGGATAGTAAACAAATATGCAATACAAGCAAAATAAAGTAACGGCTTCCATCGTACTCAAGAAATATTTTTAAGCCTAACATAAAATATTATATTCATTTGATTGTCTGCAGAGAAGGGAATGGGATTAGGAGAGATTTGAAGCGTTGGGGCATACCTCAAGAGCTGAATTTGCCTCAATAACAACCATTAACAAAACGTCAAAACTATTATTCAAAAATTTGTTTTTACCATTAGAGACCCCCCGGGGGATAATCTTAAATTGAGGTATTTTCTGTAGATGCTTATAAATCTCGAAACAGTAGATGAGGGTTTGTAGCCACTTTCAAATTTCAGAGAGTCATGTACATGATATTAAACACAAAAGTACAGAAATGAAACAAAAACGCGCTGAGAGTAAAGAGGAATAAAATGAGATTAAAGAATACAAGCATTAATCATGCTGGAGAGGATAATTAATTTCTATAAAATTAAAATTTTAATACCAATAGCATACTTGGAGGGCGGGGGGGGGGGGGTTATCCCCTCTTATATAGAATATTTTCTGATCCCTTAAAATTTTGATGTCGCTCTTTAATTTCATTTGTGGAACAAGTATTTTTTTTTTTAATATTTATAACAATTAAAGAAAGAAAAAAAAGAAAAAAAAAGAAAGAAATTAAGCCGAGAAATAAAAGAATTTGAATTAAAAAGCTACGAATAATAAGTTAAAGCAGAATTTCAGCAGTTAAAAGCATAGATTAACAAACACAAATATGCTTTACTTTTTTTATTGCGATAGAGCTTAAGTCTGGTGGAATAGAATTCCATTTTCCCTCTATGTGCATACATACGATAATTTGTAGAGACTGTTCTTGTTTTAAACCAAAAATGCAGGAACAATATTCTGGAACATAACTAAAGGGAACAGCCTAGTGGGGGGAAAATAAGGGAAATTCGGGAATATTTGTGTTACATAGATACATAAAAGAAAAATCAAAACCTCTTCGACAAATAACAATTACAAAAACGCATAATACATAAATACTGAATGCTTAAATCCGTCTTCAGACTAAAATACTGTCAAATTCGATAAAATATACAAAAAGAACACAAAAGTCCACTACTATCACCAATTTCTCACTCACGAATTTTAAATTCATATACTACTACTACTACTACTACTAAAAACTCATAGAAGCGCTAATTCACTCGAAGCAAAAATAGCTTCACACGCTTCTCCCTCCACCCTGCTCGGTATATTCTATTTACAGCATATCCTTTGCCTACAAACCAATAACCCCGTCTCATTTGCGAAAAAAAAAAAACATGAAAAGGAAACAACGAGTAAACTCATAGCATACCCAAGAGGGTCTAATCAATATGGAAGACGTGCTAAATTTAACAAATGTGAAATCTCGACAATTAAATTTTTTTTTGAATAAGTATGATGCTTTGGTGACGTCATTTGTTGTCACTATTGATGGGAATAATTCATATCCAGCAATCCATTTTTTAACTTTTTAACATTTTTTAATATTAAATTTAATCCTTTTTTGACAAAGGCGAAATATCGACACTTAAGATTTTTTTTAGATAAGTATAATGCTTTGGTGATGTCATTTGTTGTCGCTATTGATGTTGTTGATGTGAATAATCCATTTCAAAATTAAAAAGATAAGGTCACATTAATTTAAATACTAAATCTCGAGCAATAAATCTTAAACGTATAGCATACTCTGGAAAGATATAGTTTAGATCCGAGACACAAGTTTGTGAGATAGAAAACGATTCAATCAGAAGTAAGTTACTCTATTACAAGAGCCCAGTAGTAATAGAAAATACCCCCGTATTTTACACGGTAAATACAATCCTGAAAATACCCCAATAAGAAGACGATATAAACACCGAAGATTGTAATAAAAAAAGAAAAAAAAGACAAATTATAAAGAAAATTAAAGAAACCACAGGAAAGGCTCGAGATTTTGGGAGAGGGGTGAAACATGGGTCTTGGGTCATTGAATAAACAAGGTATAAATACAAAATATGCTGCAGCTTCCAAAGTCATAGGGTATCAAGGATTCCCTTAGGCAACAGTAACTATCCATCCAAAAACGTCTGGGCAACTTATAAGAGTAGAAACTAGCGCTAGTATCGGCGAAAAACCCACTCAAGGCCATCTAGTGTTCGGCGACACTTGGCATTTTTTCTTTTTTTTAGTGTAAAAATAAAAAAATTTAATTTCATTTGGGTAGTTGGTAAAATTAGTGTAGCAATAAGTGTCTGACCTCAGTCCCTGACAGAAAAATGATTACGAAGCTTGAAAAAATGCCAATGTGACCATACACTAGATGACGTTGATGGTTTTATTTTGCCGGCACTAGGGATAGTTTCCACTTTTTAAGGTTACCCATATTCTTTGTACCAATCTATAAAGAAGAAAGAACAAAGAAGTGTCAAGTCTTGGTGCACATAGACCTAAGACAATTGACAATATCAGAATTATACCCCCTTATGAGGAGTAAACTAATTCATGAAATTAAATAGTCCCTTGATATTTTGACATTAAGTACAGTTCAGAATAGATTCAACGTCAATAAATAAATTAGGTAAAAACAAACACATATCACCAAATTTAAAATCATATCCGGACAGTGTGTCCTAAAGCTGCTATGGTCTTTTTTGATAATAGTAGAAAAAATATATCAGTAATGGAAAAGGCGATGTGAAAAATTGTGTTTGTTATTATGATGTTTTACAAGAACTCCCAACAACACCTGACAAAACGAAACAATCATATAAATTACTGTTTCACACCATTCCATTTGACTGTGAAGAATTTTAGAGCTTTCTGATTTTTCAAAAATGCTGCATTTTTTTCTTTTCTCACTTACAATAATAGCCTTTTTCTCATTCTCGGGATAACTAAATCTTTTTACACTAGCAATTTGATTATTTTGTCTTAAAGTCCAGGACAAATTTTCCTTATTGGTATAACTAGTTAGTATCGACAGGTAAAAGAAGAGCTCGAAAGTCGTTACTAGTTTTACATCTCCCATAAACAATAAACGGAATTCATCACTTTGACCCAATCAGTCTCGTCTCAGTTTGGCCTTCGGCTAAACCTTGCCCTTATATAGCTCTTACACAAAATCTCATGAAAATTACTACTTTTCTTTATCCCGTAACATCATTTACCTATTTCACTTTTCTGTTGTATTGTTTTTCAATGTACGACTATGTTTCAAATTACCGCTACCACAACGAACTATAACTGAGCGAATTTAAAGCAATAGCAACAAAGCTCCCAATCAACTGTTTTTATTATTTTAGATTTTTGCATTAAAGTACTTTATTTCAAATTTGTACGATTAGAGAATATTCCCTAAAAACTGATTTAATGACAGAAATAAGGAAAAAAAGTTCATTTGGCCAAGGTCCAAACAAAGCACTGTCTAATGCTTTTTTTCTCAGAAGACAATTTGATGAAGTTTCCACTAAATGGTACTTAAGCCCATTCTCTCTGCTGAAACACATAAACAAACATAAAAAAAAAATCTTGGACTTATCTCACGTCATTTGGAATACGAGAAGTCTATTTTCCTTTTGAAATTTATCAATTATTTGCTTTATCGACTTAATCAACTAAACTTCTCAATATCTAAAATAAATACTTTCGCTCAAAGAAACTACAAAAACGCAAAAATAAAATTGACGACAACATTGACGATCAATAAAATTGACGACATCACGTCGGCTAGAAAAAAGTCAGCCTTGCATATCTCAATATTTGTCTACTAAATAGACAATTAAAACTATAAAGTTGGATTAGTAACATTGGAAGATCAGATCCTTTCTGATGAGAGACTCCGTAAAGTAGAAGAAAAAGAATTAAATCCTAGTTTCGTTAGTTTTACACTTGGAAATTCCTTTACTACTGCTACTAACTTGCTGGTAGCTATGACAGCCCAAAACGACATTCGCTGTTGCTAGTGCCAAACCTGAAATTATATACAATACACCTTTAAACTAAGGAGCCAAATTTATTGATTTATTAATATTTTATAATTTTTTTTAATAATTAATTAATATTAATTGATTTTATAATGATCTAATAGTCGTTAGATCATCATCGTGAAATGAAATCTCTAAAAGATAGAAGATGAAGTTTCTATTTAGTGCTTTTGGGATAAAAGATAATTATGTCCAAGACTTAAAAAAAATTGTTTCCGTTTTCTTTCAAGATGTACGGACGGAAGCCTAGCAATTATGTTATACCATTTTCCAATACAATTTTTTACATATAAATTTATTTAAACAATTTAACTTTAGCAATAAATTATTTCTCTTTCTTCCGCAAGACTTACTGACCAATTCAAACAAATTAGGAAGAAGTCTAAGATTACACAGAGATAACTTCAAGTAAATCCAATACTTAAGGGGGAAAACAGGAGATTGTCAATGGAGAAGGGGATGAAATTAACAAGGGGCTGATTTTTCGATTTAAATCGTCCAACTCCAGTATAAAACCAAAACTGTGAGAAAATCCCTTTAGATCATGTGTGCTGATTAAAATTAAAACACAGTAAGAAAGAAAAAAGAAAAAAAATACAAAAAAGCGTGTTTTGAGCAATAGTAGTTGGAAGATCTGAAAAAAAAATAGGAAATAATAACAAAGCATGTCAGTACCACAGGGAAAAGTAGAACATCAGGCATCAGCATCTTCTACATTTAAATTTTTGTAATTCCCTCTATAATATTTCCACTGTTTTCATGTTTTTTTTATGTTTTTAGGTTTGACAACTCACTGCCACCTCTAGACATTTTAATATACATCATATCGCAGATATATGTACATAAATGTAAAAGTGTTCCAAAGCTAGTAAAACCCCATATAAAGCAGAAGCTAAGAAACTTAACAAAAAGACTGACGGAAATGAATACATTTACGATCCTTTAAATCTTTAAAAAATAGGATTGCCAATTGCCACTACATATCAAGAAGAGATTGATCTAAGGATCAAGGATCATATCTACTAGCCCAAAGTGATTATGATATTAATTAGCGAGTGAGGTAGTTAAAAGATAGCACGCAGTCTACTTAAAATCTAGTAAAATAGACCTAACGATCTACTAAACAGTGGATCTAACAAACAACTAAAAATTTAAGTAGAAAAGAGGAAAATGCATCACACGATTACACAAATGTTTCAGAATACATATAACTTTTCAGAGAATGTGTTTTGATTTTGGGCGGCCAAGATATCAGTGGCATCAACTGGAGGGGGCATGGGGTATCATTGACCCTCTCGCAGTATTTTTTGCTTCCTCGTCTAATAGATTATGAAAACTTTCTTTTTGTATTTTCAATGACAAATATGGACAAAACTAGCACCTCTAGATTTTGAAAAAATACACCCCCCCCCCTAAATTTTTGTGGACAGACACCACTGCAAGCAATATTCACTGAAAAAAAAAACTATCCATTCACTCATCCAGCCTTTCAATAATCAAAAAGTTGTGTAAATATGGCGAAGGAATTCATTTTATTAAACTTTACCATGGATTCTCCGGGAAAACATTTACCCGTTTATTATGTCATGAATCGACTAACATTCAATAACCCAGTTTCGTTTCCTTCGAGAAAAAAAACAACAAAAACACACACACACACACACGTACAAAATGCCCATACCTGGATAGCATCTGGTTTAATTCAATTAAGGTTACTATCATATTGTATCTTCATCGGTTTAATTTAGAATTGAACTAAAAAACAGACAGAGAAAAAAAAGTATTGCCTGGTTAATCTATTCCACGAGAGAACTTCTTGAATTTCTCGAGAAAATAATTCAAAAGCACGTGATGAAGCAGCGTTTTTTAATTTCTTATGATTTTTTTTCTTTGTTGAAAAAAAAGGGAGAAGACAGGTTCTCCCTTCTTCAGAGGTGGTTTTAAGGGAGAGACAGAGGGGCACTTGTCCTGGGCGCAAACATTTTTGGGGCGCAAAATCTTAAATAAATTATAATCATTATAATCAACGGTTATAATCATTTTGCAATTTTTTAAATTTTATTAATAAAGTAAAGGGTGCAGTTAATAAATGAAAATAATTAAATAATAACAATTAAAGTAATTTGGCGCAAGAGAGAGGCCAGAACCACCTCTGCTCTTCTTGTTTATATTTCAGCTTTAATTACTGTGTCAAATATCTAATTGAATTTTGTCTTTTCTCAGTTTGATAAGATTGACAGGCATTTCCACATGTAGCTTGAAAAAAGAATATTCTTTTGGAACAACTTTGTGGCTTTTATCCTACTACCAAAGTTTTATAGTCGTTCAAAATTGATATAAAACATTTGACACGAAATAATTTTTTAAACTTTACGAAAACCCGATAAAAACAAAAAAATGTTGGCCCAATAAAAAAAAATTCCATTTCCTATATTTTTACGTCATTCACTTTTTATATGCTTTATACAGCGTCTCCTCCTCCCTGAAATAAATTCATGCGTAAATTCCTGACCCTTCAGATCATTATTTCTTATACAAAAAGCATAATAAGAACTGTTTGTCCTTTAATCATTATTATGTTACGAAAAGAAAAATAAAGAAACAACAAAAACAAACAATTTTTCCCCTTAGAAAATTGACACTGAATTGAAAATTGACATAGATATTACACTGAATTGCATAAAAAATAACAAGAAAAAATTTCAATTCAAGCTAATTTCTGTAATTTCAATAGCGAGCATGAACTTCTGGTATCCTCTAGCAACGTAGCACAATTTCTTGTCCAAAAAACAGACACTTTTTTCTACTTAAAATAAAAAAATATACAAAAGTAAAATAAATCATTGTCGTAGCATCAAGAAGAAAAATAAAGAAAGAATTAGAGGTCCAGCATAGTAAGAAATGCCTGGTTTTCTAGTTGATGACTATTTATTTTCTCCACGTGGAATACAAAGCAAGAGTGATACAAGCGACAGAATGAAAAAAAAAACAAGGAAAAAAAAAAAGATTTTTCATAGAAATACCTGGTTGTCCAGCTGGTGAGTATTTATTCCCCCCACATGGAAGACGGACTAGGAGCGAAACAAGCGCCGTTTCGTTACCTTGTAATGGCTCTAATGCTAAAGGCAATATCTTGGCCTGAAAAAATAGGTTCATTCAAACCAATGTAAAGAGCACCAAAACCGCATAGATATAGGTACAATCACGATTTTCAAAGACTAATCAAACTTGTCAAAATGGATACACGGCTGCATTCATACAAAATTAGTTTCTAGGACACTGATACAAACACCAAGTCTGGCTACAAGAAGTTGATTTAAATAAAGAACTTTCTGTTAATAAAGACTCGCAGATACCTTGAGTGTTTGCAAAATGCGGGAACCAATTACTGAAAAGGTGGGGACTTAGATCATATCTCTGGAGTCAAATTTGGGTTATGGATCCATTCATGAAAGATTCATTTGCAAAACCATGCTTCAGAGTTAGCAGCTAAAACTCAAGTTCTTATCACTTAAAAAAAATAACAACATGAATCATTGTTTTCAAAGAAATTATTCCTAAAATGGGCATGTTAAATGTATTTAAATAAAAAATTTTTTCAATAGAATAGAAATGTTTGCAGCTTCTATGGCTCAAGGAAGTGCATGTAAACACATACTACTTTGTTTCCCAGTTTTGGTTCATATTAATATAATAAGATCTACTCGAGCTTTTGCAAAATCAAGCCCTACGTTTGTACCCTTCTGCAGTCTTGCGAAACCCCCTTAGTCAATCTAGTAGCCATTCTACAAGTCTGGGCTTTATTCTCCATGTCAAAGAAAAACTTCCTGACTTCTTGACTGATGTAATTCTCAACCTGACTTTGGCCGATAAGAGAAACACCTCAAGTAATTGTCTATTAATGACCTTCAAGAGGAAATCTATAGACAGAAGTATTTATAAAGCCATCCTGGTAGAAACAGCATGTGTAACCGTCAAATAACTTTCATTCGAAATGTTATGAAAAAAATATATTCATTTTAGCTAACATATGGCAGACGTTCTCAGGAGAATTAATCAATAGACAACAATCAGCAAACTCTTTTAGACTGACTACAACCATCCCATATTGGGAAAAAATTTCAACTACCCGGATTAGTGGCATACTATCATTTTTAAACTGTACCGAAGATCTCGCTAAACAGATATACATACGACTATTCGATAGAGAGAGAAAAGGCTAACAAAGGAGAAGGAGACAATAGCCTTAAAGAGAAAGGAGAAGAAAAAAGGAGGACTAGTCAACATACAACAATCATCAAACTCTTTTAATAAGACTACAATCATCCCATATGGGGAAAAAAGGACCATGCTGGAATTAGATAAATTTTTAAACTGCACCAAAGATATTGCTGCACAGATATACATACAGCTACTCGATAGAGAGAAAAAAACTAACAAAAGAGAAGAAAAAAGGAGAATAGAAAAAAAGAGAATCTGGCTATTACGAGGATATAAAGGATAGATAGGACCTTACTGTAAATTACAATTATAGCGAAATAATAAGAGACACCTAATGTCCAGGATATTCCTTTTGTCGAAAATTTAATGAGTCTTTTAAACAACATTGCTTAATTTTGAAAAGTAAATATTTATCAAATAGATCAGCCACATTAATTAGTTTTACAGGATAAGCATTAGAACTATCTGAAAAGAAAATGAAATCCAGAAGCGTTATATTATGTGTTAATTATTATGCAGAAACTTACCCAGATTTTTTGTTGTTGTTATTCCTACTTTTAGCACAGAAAATGTGTTCCAGTATGACCGTGGAGATAGTAATCTTTGTTATATATTTAGTATTTAATAACAACAAGTACTAAATAGTAATTTTGAGGAATTAACCATCTTTTCTTTGGATAATTTCATTTCGAACTTCTAATCTTAAGTGTCAAATAAGAGCTTTTATACTAATTTAAAATCTAAATAATGAATCTAATCAATTTAAATGTGTCAAAGGCCTTACCTTTTTTCTTCTCCTGTGTAAAACACTCTGCCTAAATTCTCCACCACAACTACCACTTCCTGTAATAGTCAAATCATTTAATGTATTATTTACAGCTTCAACTACAGCTACATTCTCACAATCTACAGCAGTCAGATCATTGGGGATTTTATTCCTTCCTTCACTAGAATTTATTTCCACTGGTTTAGGTGCACTTTCATGTTTAAAGTTATCACTAGGAGCTTCATCTGCCGGTCCAGGGTTGCTACGATTTCGCTTTTTATTCTTTTTCGGTCTTGCATCAATTATTTCGACACAAACTTGAGAAAATGGACGACTCGCCATCTGTTCCATTTCTACGAAAAGTCGCTAGAAGAAAAACACATAAAATCGTTGTAATTTATGTCGTTATAAGTGCAGAACGGTCTATAAACAGTTATCGAGTCTCTAAATTAGAATTTCAACGAAAAAAAAAGACTAAAGGCTAACGACTGACAATATACGGTACAGGTTGATATGATTTTCCTATTTGTATTTTTTGGCCCTGTATCAATTATTTCGGCAGTAAATAGAGCAAATGGACGATTATCCATCTCTTCCATTTCTACAAAAAGTCTAGAAAAAAAACAAAAATGAAAGAAAATATGTTTACTGCAGCGAATATTGATAATAAATCAATAGCAACGCTTTAGTGTTGCTTATAGTAAAGGATCATAAGGCTTCAACCTATTATATTTTGTTTTCCAGAAGAATCATTCTGTTTTCACTTCATATGGAAGGGGTGGTCGCATAAACTCCGGAGGGGGCAATTCGATTGGATATCAGAAGTTTTAGTGTCCTTTTTAAGTCAAAGTGATTGGAGGGCAGCCAGCCCCCTCCCCTCACACCCTCTTCCCCCCTAATGCACCCGATTAAAATTTTGAAAGCCATTTTATTCCAAATGGTCAAGAGGTGAAAAAACTATGCCTCTGGAGTTGACAACCCCAACCCCTGGGACAAACACTGTAAGTAATGGCAGTTGGCCATTGTTAACATATAAGGTTTCTATGGAAGTGGGGGGCTGTATAAACTTTAGAGGGGGTCATTCGATTAGAAATAGGAAGTTCTAGTGCCCTTTTCAAGAGTCAAAAGCAATCGAAGGGAATCCAACCCCTCCCACGACTTTTCCCCGAAAAGCATCTGATCAAAATTTTAAGATAATCATTTTGTTCAAAATAGTGAATAGGTCAAAAACCTATGTCTCTCGGTTGACACCCTCCCCACGCAGCCCCTGGGACAGGGGCTGCAAATTATGCAAGTTGCTCATTGTTAACGTAAAAATTGTTCTTTCTTGGAAATGAGAGCATGTTTGGTCCTATGCCTCCAAATAAAGTTGCTGTTCTTATACAGACACATAAGACACAGGTCAAACATCAATTTTTGGCGAAACATTTGCACTACCGATATTACTCCGTATAACCCAACAACACACACAGGGTTCTTTGGATAATTTATACTTTTGTAGGATCTCCCCAACCTCTTATCAATACATCTAAGCACGTCAATTTCGTCTACCAGTTCACCTTCAGCATCTTTCTGTAATGAAAGGGGAGCCGCCCCCCCCCCTAACACCTGTAAGCACTTTGTCTAAATACTTTATTATTTTTATTGATCATATTTTATTGATCTTTATTTTATTTTTGTACCAGTTTATTCTCCTTCCTTTTGTTTTGTAGATCCTGTCTTTTCTACATTCGCTCAATGAGAAAAAAGAAGAAGAAATATATAAGAAAATTAAATAAAAAAATAAATAAAACGAATAAACGAAGTATATAAATAAATAAAAGAAAAAAGTGTAATTTCAACTTTTTCTAAGAGTGTATTTAGTTATATTTTTGCCACTATTAGGAGTGAAACTATAAGAAGAAACACAATTTGCTAAGGAGAATGTTTATAACAAATAGTGGCTCGTTATAAGAAATGAAACGTCTCAAGTTTATTCATAAGAATTTAAAACAAGAATAAGATGAGGGCAGAAGCTTAGAGTATCATTGTTCATACTCTAAGAGTAGCACTATAGGAAAAAGAAGATGAAAGTAAGCTTCTTCAACTATTAGGCTTCGAAGAAGAAGAAAAGGAAGAAGCTTAGAGTGCACGCCGAAATATACACTTACCCTTCTTCGTGCACGGATGTCCCAACGCTGCTTGATTTTCCAGAGTACTGCAGCCAAAATCAAAAGAGTCAAGAAACAAGTGCTAAATGTTATGAAAAACTGTAACAAATCCAACTTTGCATGCTGACTGAAAGATACCTATAAAAAAGAAAGTAAATCAATGGGCATTATTCTATTCTAGACACCAAACCAGGCCACAATATTTACAGTTTTTTATAAAATATTTTTTTTCTTTATAAATATGTTTACAATTTTTCTTAGGTTTTCCGTATGAGTCCTTTTTTTTGAAGTTGTCACCCTGGAAAAATTCGATTCCTCTCACAGAAAAAGGTCTTGTGTAGGTACCTGGAACCAATAAATCTGGTCCTTTGGTAAGCAAGCTTTTGCTTGAGAAATCTACCATATGTAATTAAAAAAAAATGTTTGTTTTTTAGAAGAGGAGACCCAGAAGAATTATCAAATCGTTCGACTGCCATAAAACTGATGAAAAAAAGATTGAAACCTTCAGATTTGTGGGAAAAAAAAACAACAAAAAAACAAATAAAGAAAAAAACCTCTTATAAGAGAATAAGCGACTATTCACTTAAAAAACAAGTGACTCATATTTCGGTTTTCTCAAAAAAGAAGGGACCTTAGGGATCATTGTTTTGGTATTTATGATTTATATATATATATATATATATATATATATATATATATATATATATATATATATATATATATATATATATATATATATATATATATATATATATATATATATATATATATATATATATATATATATCTATCTTCTATATATATAAAAATAAGTTGTCTGTCTGTGGATGTGTGGATGGATGTGTCAGGTGACGTCACCTGAAAAAACTGGATCAGGTGACGTCAAAACTGAAAAAACTACAAAAAAAACTAAAAACTAATAAAAAAAATAAAAAAGCTAAAAAACTAAAAAAACTATAAAGGTAAAAACCAATAAAAAACTAAAAAAAAAACTGAAAAAACTAAAAAAAGGCAAAAACTACAAAAAAAAACTAAAAACTAATAAAAAAAGTAAAAAAGCTAAAAAACTAAAAAAACTAAAAAAACTAAAAAAAGGTAAAAAACTAAAAAAAATAAAAAATAAAAAAAAACTAAAAAAAAGGAAAAAACTGAAAAATAAGCTAAAATAAAGGTAAAAACCAATAAAAAACTAAAAAAAAAAGGAAAAAACTAATAAATGACGACACTCAAAGAGAAAGCGACCAGGACAAAAGGAATGTTCGATTAGCAATCAACAAAGCACCGGGACACAGGGAGTATAAATGACGACCAGGACATAAGTAAAAAAAAAAAAACTATCTATATATATAAAAATAAGTTGTCTGTGGATCTGTGGATCGTGGATCAGGTGACGTCACCTGAAAAAACTGGATCAGGTGACGTCAAAACTGAAAAAACTAAAAAAAGGCAAAAACTACAAAAAAAACTAAAAACTAATAAAAAAAATAAAAAAGCTAAAAAACTAAAAAAACTAAAAAAAGGCAAAAACTACAAAAAAAACTAAAAACTAATAAAAAAGCTAAAAAACTAAAAAAACTAAAAAAAAGGCAAAAACTACAAAAAAACTAAAAACTAATAAAAAAAATAAAAAAGCTAAAAAACTAAAAAAACTAAAAAAACTAAAAAAAGGTAAAAAACTAAAAAAACTAAAAACTAAAAAAAACTAAAAAAGGTAAAAACTAAAAGAACTAAAAAAGAAAAAAATAAATGACGACACTCAAAGAGAAAGCGACCAGGACAAAAGGAATGTTCGATTAGCAATCAACAAAGCACCGGGACACAGGGAGTATAAATGACGACCAGGACACAAGTAAAAAAAAAAATTAACAAAACTAAAAAGAAGGTAAAAACTACAAAAAACTAAAAAGAAAAAAAAACTAAAAACTAATAAAAAAACTAAAAAATCTAAAAATCTAAATAAACTAAAAAAGAAAAAAAAGGAAAAAAATAAAGGAGAAAAACAAAACTAAAAAACGAATGTATATACAGACCGGTACACCGGGATACAAATGACGACCGGGACACAGGGAATATAAATGACGACCGGGACACAGGGACACAACTACAACGGGGACACCGGGGGAAACAGGGGGATATAAATGACGACCGGGACAAAAAAACTAAAAAGAAAAAAAAACTAAAAACTAATAAAAAAACTAAAAAATCTAAAAATCTAAATAAGCTAAAAAAGAAAAAAAAGGAAAAAAATAAAGGAGAAAAACAAAACTAAAAAACGAATGTATATACAGACCGGGACACCGGGATACATGACGACCGGGACCCGGGACACAGGGAATATAAATGACGACCGGGACACAGGGACACAACTACAACGGGGACACCGGGGGAAACAGGGGGATGTAAATGACGACCGGGACACCGGGACAGGGAATGGTCGATTAGCAATCACCATCAACAAAGCTCAAGGGCAATCATTAGAATCATGAGGTATAGATCTGAATACAGATTGTTTTCCCATGGACCATTATATGTTGCATGTTCAAGAGTCGGTAAACCTGACAATCTATTTATATGCAAAGACAATGGGACAGCAAAGAATGTTGTATATTCGCAAGTTTTACGTAGTTAAAACCATATATATATATCTATCTATATTCACAGGTGGGACATAGGGACACAACTACAATGGCGCGTAACTATTATGGCGCGTAACGACTTACGCGCGCGGGGGGGCTTGGGGGGGGCGCGAAGCGCCCCCACCAACTAGGTGTTGGGGTGGCGCGAAGCGCCACCCCAACAGCTAGTATATTTATATATATATCTATCTATATATATAAAAATAAGTTGTCTGTCTGTGGATGTGTGGATCAGGTGACGTCACCTGAAAAAACTGGATCAGGTGACGTCAAAACTGAAAAAACTAAAAAAAGGCAAAAACTACAAAAAAAACTAAAAACTAATAAAAAAAAAAGCTAAAAAACTAAAAAAACTATAAAGGTAAAAACCAATAAAAAACTAAAAAAAAAACTGAAAAAACTAAAAAAAGGCAAAAACTACAAAAAAAAACTAAAAACTAATAAAAAAAAGTAAAAAAGCTAAAAAACTAAAAAAACTAAAAAAACTAAAAAAAGGTAAAAAACTAAAAAAAATAAAAAATAAAAAAAAACTAAAAAAAAGGAAAAAACTGAAAAATAAGCTAAAATAAAGGTAAAAACCAATAAAAAACTAAAAAGAAAAAAAGGAAAAAACTAATAAATGACGACACTCAAAGAGAAAGCGACCAGGACAAAAGGAATGTTCGATTAGCAATCAACAAAGCACCGGGACACAGGGAGTATAAATGACGACCAGGACATAAGTAAAAAAAAAAAATTAACAAAACTAAAAAGAAGGTAAAAACTACAAAAAAACTAAAAAGAAAAAAAAACTAAAAACTAATAAAAAAACTAAAAAATCTAAAAATCTAAATAAACTAAAAAAGAAAAAAAAGGAAAAAAATAAAGGAGAAAAACAAAACTAAAAAACGAATGTATATACAGACCGGGACACCGGGATACAAATGACGACCGGGACACAGGGAATATAAATGACGACCGGGACACAGGGACACAACTACAACGGGGACACCGGGGGAAACAGGGGGATGTAAATGACGACCGGGACACCGGGACAGGGAATGGTCGATTAGCAATCACCATCAACAAAGCTCAAGGGCAATCATTAGAATCATGAGGTATAGATCTGAATACAGATTGTTTTCCCATGGACCATTATATGTTGCATGTTCAAGAGTCGGTAAACCTGACAATCTATTTATATGCAAAGACAATGGGACAGCAAAGAATGTTGTATATTCGCAAGTTTTACGTAGTTAAAACCATATATATATATCTATCTATATTCACAGGTGGGACATAGGGACACAACTACAATGGCGCGTAACTATTATGGCGCGTAACGACTTACGCGCGCGGGGGGGCTTGGGGGGGGCGCGAAGCGCCCCCACCAACTAGGTGTTGGGGTGGCGCGAAGCGCCACCCCAACAGCTAGTATATATATATATATATATATATATATATATATATATATATATATATATATATATATATATATATATATATATATATTATATATATATATATATATATATATATATATATATATATATATATATATATATCTATCTATATATATAAAAATAAGTTGTCTGTGGATGGATGGATGGATGGATGTGTCAGGTGACGTCACCTGAAAAAACTGGATTAGGTGACGTCAAAACTGAAAAAACTAAAAAAAGGCAAAAACTACAAAAAAAAAACTAAAAACTAATAAAAAAAATAAAAAAGCTAAAAAACTAAAAAAACTATAAAGGTAAAAACCAATAAAAAACTAAAAAAAAACTGAAAAAACTAAAAAAAGGCAAAAACTACAAAAAAAAACTAAAAACTAATAAAAAAAGTAAAAAAGCTAAAAAACTAAAAAAACTAAAAAAACTAAAAAAAGGTAAAAAACTAAAAAAAATAAAAAATAAAAAAAAACTAAAAAAAAGGAAAAAACTGAAAAATAAGCTAAAATAAAGGTAAAAACCAATAAAAAACTAAAAAAAAAAAAGGAAAAAACTAATAAATGACGACACTCAAAGAGAAAGCGACCAGGACAAAAGGAATGTTCGATTAGCAATCAACAAAGCACCGGGACACAGGGAGTATAAATGACGACCAGGACATAAGTAAAAAAAAAAAACTATCTATATATATAAAAATAAGTTGTCTGTGGATCTGTGGATCGTGGATCAGGTGACGTCACCTGAAAAAACTGGATCAGGTGACGTCAAAACTGAAAAAACTAAAAAAAGGCAAAAACTACAAAAAAAACTAAAAACTAATAAAAAAAAACTAAAAACTAATAAAAAAGCTAAAAAACTAAAAAAACTAAAAAAAAGGCAAAAACTACAAAAAAACTAAAAACTAATAAAAAAAATAAAAAAGCTAAAAAACTAAAAAAACTAAAAAAACTAAAAAAAGGTAAAAAACTAAAAAAACTAAAAACTAAAAAAAACTAAAAAAGGTAAAAACTAAAAGAACTAAAAAAGAAAAAAATAAATGACGACACTCAAAGAGAAAGCGACCAGGACAAAAGGAATGTTCGATTAGCAATCAACAAAGCACCGGGACACAGGGAGTATAAATGACGACCAGGACACAAGTAAAAAAAAAATTAACAAAACTAAAAAGAAGGTAAAAACTACAAAAAAACTAAAAAGAAAAAAAAACTAAAAACTAATAAAAAAACTAAAAAATCTAAAAATCTAAATAAACTAAAAAAGAAAAAAAAAGGAAAAAAATAAAGGAGAAAAACAAAACTAAAAAACGAATGTATATACAGACCGGTACACCGGGATACAAATGACGACCGGGACACAGGGAATATAAATGACGACCGGGACACAGGGACACAACTACAACGGGGACACCGGGGGAAACAGGGGGATATAAATGACGACCGGGACAAAAAAACTAAAAAGAAAAAAAAACTAAAAACTAATAAAAAAACTAAAAAATCTAAAAATCTAAATAAGCTAAAAAAGAAAAAAAAAGGAAAAAAATAAAGGAGAAAAAATAAACTAAAAAACGAATGTATATACAGACCGGGACACCGGGATATTATATGTTGCATGTTCAAGAGTCGGTAAACCTGACAATCTATTTATATGCAAAGACAATGGGACAGCAAAGAATGTTGTATATTCGCAAGTTTTACGTAGTTAAAACCATATATATATATCTATCTATATTCACAGGTGGGACATAGGGACACAACTACAATGGCGCGTAACTATTATGGCGCGTAACGACTTACGCGCGCGGGGGGGCTTGGGGGGGGCGCGAAGCGCCCCCACCAACTAGGTGTTGGGGTGGCGCGAAGCGCCACCCCAACAGCTAGTATATATATATATATATATATATATATATATATATATATATATAAATCATAAATACCAAAACAATGGTCCCTAAGGTCCCTTCTTTTTTGAGAAAACCGAAATATTGTTTTAGGGTTTTTTAGTGGAATCCATATAAGGCTTTTTGGCAAATTTTTCTTTTTTTTATTGTTTTTGTATTTAAAAAAAAATAATTCTCTCTCTCTAAAAGTTTTTGGGAGCAGTCTAAAGTTTTTGGATTTTTTGCTAGTCATGGGTAATGGTGAGTAACTCCCCTTTGGTGTTAGGGTTTTGGTTCTAATTTTGGCTTTTGATAAATTTTTTCCACCAAACAGTCATTTACTAGAATCCTTCGAGAGTAGTCTAAAGTTTTTGGATTTCTTGCGAGTCATGGGTATTAATGAGTAACTCACCTTTGGTGTTAGCTTTTTGGTTCTAATGTTGGCTTTCAATAAAATTTTTTCACCAACCAGTCATTTGCTAGAATCCTTCGAGAGTAGTCTAAAGTTTTTGGATTTCTTACTAGTAATAAATAAATAAATATCTTCATTTATTCAAAAATTCATATTCATCAAAATCTTCAACTTGCCCAAATGGAGAGACAAGCTCGACTACTGGGAAAGACATATAAACAAAATTTAACAATCCTCATTGATACGGAACAAACAAAAAATGAACCACTATTTCATCAATAAGAAAAACAAAACAAAAAAACAGTATCTTTAATGAGAGTATTTCAGGTAGAGTAAGTGGAGCGAGGCCAAAAAAACAAAAAAAAAACCAACCGTTTTTGCAAGCAGATTCCATTACATAACTTTTTAATAGTCTCTTGAAAGATCCTTTTGGTAACTCAGCAAATTTATTTATTCAATATTTGTTGGCTATTGATGGGATCATATACCGGAGGTTGAAACGGGATCTTTCATTTTTCACCAGAGGTAGTTTATACGGGTTAACACATCTAGTTATCAGTGAATTTTGATGTTTTGGCCAGTAAATTCTGGTCAAAAAAGAAATTATGTACATGTTGAGTCTTAAAAAACCAACTAGATAATAGCAGGTGAGATTTCTGTGTAAGAGTCATTGTGTCTAGAAACAGGTAAGAAGTACGTGTAGGAAGTACGTGAACTCCTCGTGTGTTGTAAAAACTTATCGAGAATTCGAATAGCTTTGTTTTGCAGGGTTTGTAGTGGTTTAATATGTGATTTAAAAGTCAGGAAAAATATAGCTGAGCAATATTGGAGGTGTGCATCAATTAGGCAAAAATATAGGATTCTTAGAACCTTATATGAGAATAAAAATTTTAGTCGGTGGAGCAAACCTATATTTCTTAATAATTCTAGTCTCAACAACGAAATATGTGTTTTGAAATTCATGGTAGGGTCAAAAACGATACCTAAATATTTTGCTGTGTATTCTCTTCTGATTTCATGAATAAGATCAATGGTAATTTTATTCAGAGAAATATTTTTCAACTTTTGATTTGATCTTCCACAAATAATAAATTCTGTTTTAACAAAATTAGGGACAAGTTTGTTAATTTGGAACCAATTTGTGATGGATTTTGCAACTTCAATCAGTTTTTCTTTCAGTGCATCTAATGTTGGTGCTTTTAAACTTGCTGCAGTATCATCCACAAAAATAATTGTTAATGCATTTCAGGAGGAGATTTAGGGAGATCATTTATATATATATTAAAAATAATAGAGGTCCTAAAATTGAACCTTGTGGTACACCGATATTATTATTCGATGTCTCAGACGAATATTTACCATCAATATCTACCACAAACCTTCGATTGTGCAAATATGATTTGATTAATTTTAAAGGTACTCCTCTTATTCCCGTATTTTCAAGTTTTTTAAATAGAATTTCGTGATTTAAAGTGTCGAAAGCTTTCTTAATATAAAAAAACAATGTAGCTGCTAAACAATCATCATCTAAAGCATCATTAATGAAAATATGTGTTGCGGCGACGGCATCTTCTGTGATCTATCTTTAAAAAAACCAAACTTGAACTTCGAAAAAAAAATTGATCTTTTCCAGAAATGATGCAAGTCTATACTTCATTATTTTTTCAAAAACTTTAGCCAGTGGGGAAAGGAGTGCAATAGGACGGTAATTATTGGGATCTTGAGCCTTGCCTTTTTTAAATATAGGGATTATTTTGGCCTTATTCAGAAGATCAGGGAAGACACCTTTTTTATGCTCGTATTTATAACATGTTTGCACATGTTCAGAGGTTCGTACATTACTCCTGACATTTTCTTTAAAAGATTTGTCGATATATCATCTTCTGAAGCCAAATTTCCTCTCTTTAAATCACTAATAGCTTTTTGGTATTCATCAAATGATACTGGTAGCATATACAATGATTTATCTTCGTTTTGGGGCAAAAATTGTGTATAATCTGATGACTCATCCAAAAGATCTCTAATCAAATCTTCACCAATTTTACTGAAATGCTTAGCAGATAATTCTGCGATATCCTTTCTTTCAGTTGATTCATTAGCGTCATTTCCATTATTAAGAAAAGTCGGTATTGCTCTTGGTTTATTTTTATTTAATTTATCACGCAAGATTTCCCACACTTTCTGCTGGGACGCAGCTGAAGATATTTCCTTCTCATAATAATTTCTTTCACTTTCTCTCAAAGTTCTAGTCAGAGTATTTTTGTCCAATTTGAAATTCTGGATGTTTTCATCAGACGGATAGTTGCATTTAATTTTGTATAGTCTATTTTTTTTCATTAATACATTTTAACAGTCTCGGGGATATCCATGGTTTTTGTGGCATCGACTTGGGTGTTTTCCTTTTAACTTTCGGACATATATCATTATACACATCATTAAATGATTTAGAAAACATTTCCAATGCCTTGTTTGCATCCTCAGTACTGACTACTTCCTTCCAATATATATCTCCTAGCTTAATAATTAAACGCGCAATTGAATCATCATTTATTATACGATCTGTTTTTCCATTACGTTTATTTTTTTTTAGATCCGGCCAAATTAAATTCAGAAATTATCACACCGTGATCTGAAATATCGTTTAATATGACAAAAGTTGAAAAACAAATACTATTAGAAAAAATATTATCAATTAATGTTGCTCCATTATCATCTATTCGAGTTGGAATCAGACATGATGGGAGCAGTCCTTGACAAAGCAATAGTTTTTAAAATTCTCTTATCTTCGAATCATTTTGCTTTGCTTGAATTTTCATTAGGTCTAGGTTGAAATCACCAAAAATAAATATTTGCTTATCCATTTGTGATATTGTTTTTTAATAGAATTTCAAATTGCATCAAAAATTGATCTATGCTTCCGGAAGGTGGGCGATATAAAGATATCATAATTGTTGATTTTTTATTAACTTCACATTCCAGAATACACGTTTCAAAAATCATTTCTACATTCCAAATCATTAAGTCTCGTCTTATTTTCGATTTTAACTCTTTTCTTCTGATAAATCCTAATCCACCATGCTGATGGTGTTTTCTACTCTCATCAACAAAATCATAATCAAGAAACATTACATCATTAATATTCCTATCATTTAAGAAAGTTTCGTTTACCGCTAAAGCTTCAATTTTATTTTTATTAATTACGTCATTTATGAACTCAATGCTACTAAGTAAACCTCTGCAGTTAAAACTAGAAAAACGTACATTACTGCATCCGGGGATAGAATCATCCATAAATGAATACTTGTTTTTCGAGCTATCTTCCAAAATTACTGCTTCATCATCCTTCACATCCCTCATGCATTCCAGTATATCAAAAGGATTTTCCTCTAACATTCTAGTTCTGCTTGCAAGATCAGGTAAATTATGTAAACTCAATATCATAAATCAACAAAAAAGCCTCACTCCAGTTAATCAGCATTTTAATAAAAGACCACTCAAAAAAGAAAACTAAGCTAAGCACATATAACAACCGCACACGTCGGAGAATTCCATTACGTTTCGGTGGAAGTATGTTCATTCTTTCTCATTCAACAGAGAACACGCACATTTTGGCAACAATGTGCGCACACCAACACATATTTGCGCATTTATATAATGACTATTATGAACAAATCCTAACAAATCACTAATAATGACAAAAAAAACAAAAACAAAAAAAAATACAATTTATTCGACTGGTGGGACGTTATACCACTTCTTTTTTTGTTTCACTCCGTCTTGGTCTATGTAGCAAAATGTGGGTAGTACCGTGGGTGGGATCTATGCAACAAAACCTTTATCCTTCAATTCTTTCTTTTTTTGATTCAGCGTAGCGCGAATCTCTCTGCAGGTTTTACAAACATCATCACTGAAGGAAACTCCGTCATGGGTATTAATGAGTAACTCATCTTTGGTGTTAGCTTTTTGGTTCTAATTTTAGCTTTCAATAAATTTTTTCACCAACCAGTCATTTACTAGAATCCTTCGGGAGTAGCTTAAAATCTTTAGATTTTTTGCTAGTCATGAGTATTGGTGAGTAGCTCACCCACCTTTGGTGTAAACTTTTTGGTTCTAATTTTGGATTTTAATGAGTTTTATTCATCTTTTAATTTTCACTTTTTATTCGTTTGTTTTTTCACGTTGAGTCTCTGCCTTTTTTTTTGTCATTTTCCTTGAAAATTTTTCTGTTCGTACTGAAGAAGACAGGCGGTTATCCTCCCAAAACATCCACTTTTTTTTTAGTCTTTTCGTTTGGCCTTAGAAAATCCCATTTTTGATATTTTTTTTTATAAAATAGTAAGCTATATTAGAAGATTGGAACACTTTCAATGCCACAACTTGAAAACGCAAAAGGTTAGCAGAATACGGAAATGACTTTATATTATTTCTATTTTGTTTTTTGAATAAAATTGTCGAGACTGTACAGATAAACCACAGTTTATTATCTACGTCATGGTGCCATTAATGTAATTGTTATAATAGATTAAATCAGAATCAAGGCAAGTAAATGAAAAAAAAATCAATAAAAATAATTACAGATGTCATACAGGATATTATCCCTATAGGAAAAGGAAGGAGATCCCACATAAGGCTATTGAGTATAAAGATATGGTATGAGAGAGAAAAAAAGAGAAAGAGTAAGAGAGAGAGAAGAAGAGAGGGAGGATCTTGGCAATCTTCTGCCAAGATTGCTCGTAGCATCGAAATGATAAGAAAACTTAATCATGTTTTCAAGGATAATATCCTAAGGACAATTTATTTCTCTCTTGTACATGCACAGATAATATACTATATTACTGCCAAAAGAACGCTGACTTCTCTCTCTCTCTCTCTCTCCCTCCTTCCCTCCTCTCTCTCTTACTCTTTCTCTCTTTTTCCACATATTACCTTGATAAACCTAAAAAGAGAGAAAAAGTAAGAAAGAGAGTAAAGAGAGTAAAAAGAGAGTCCTAAAAAGAGAGTAAAAGAGGAAGGGAGAGAGAAAGAGAGGAATGAAAAACAACACATGTCATAGCGTATAAAAATATTTACTACCTGGATCCAAAGAGGTGAATTGAAGCCATAGACATAAACATAAAAGGTTGTATTTTCCTCATTGCCAAAAGAATATTCTGAACGAAGAAATCGAGCCTTGTTTACGGTGAACGTTTCATTCTCCACGATGAACTTTTCTTCTCCTTTCCCTTAAAATAACAAAAAAAGAACATTAAGAAAAAAATTTACTTAAAACAATAAAACTATTACGACTCCTCATTATTTAAAAATTAGCTAGGAGGCACAATAAAACAGTGCTCTACGAATATTTTTCGTAATCATAACCTGAAGTAATTCTTATTGATTTTGTAACAATTTTCTAAGAGAAGAGTTCATCGACATCAACTAGAGAATTGCCACATCTGCACCAACCAGAATTTGTACGATAAAGTAATCAATGACCAAGCTAGACCAAAAACTAGATTATTGTTTTTGCAATATCGCTTTTTGATTTCAATTTTGTTTAAAGCATTGACTGAATTCAATTTTGAAGCACTGACTGTATAGAATCTTTCGATAATTGAACCTCAAACTTCTAGTCCATCATCTAGGCATCTAACAGCTGCCTCTTCTTTACTACACACCACAGATTCAGAGAAAAACACATAAATATTCATTCCAAACTGATTTGTTATATCCGTTAAACGCAACAACAAAAACAGAAACAGAGACTCGAATAGAAATGAAAATAGGTTTTTACTCAGAGTTAGAAAAGCTGGCTCTTCTTGCCGGTAGAGAGGAAATCGAGCAGAAAAGAAAATGGCATAATTTTTCTGATCTTAAAAAGCTGCCTCTTCTTTTCTGACGCAGAAGAAATTGAGGAAAAAACAGGATTATTCATTCCAAACTGGTTTGTTTTATCCGTTAAACGCAACAAATAAAACAGAAACATGGACTCGAATAAAAATGAAAATAGATTTTTTACTCTGAGTTCGAAAAGCAGCCTCTTCTTGCCGGTAGAGAGAAAATCGAGTAGAAAGGAAAATGACGTTATTTTTCTGATCTTAAAAACTTGTCTCTTCTTTTTCGATACATATGAAGGAAAAACGCAGAAATACTCATTCATAACTGTTTGTTACATCCGTTAAACACAAAGAACAAAAACAGGAGCATGGAATCAAATAAAAAGGAAAATGGGCTTGTTACCCTGAGTTCGAAAAGCTGCCTCTTCTTGCCAATAAAGAGGAAATGGAGTCAAAACGCAAACAACGAAAACTAAAACATAGAATCGAAGAGAAATGAAAAGAGGTCATTGCCCTGATTTTGAAAAACTGCCTCTTCTTGCTGGTAGAGAGCATATTGAACAGAAAGGAAATTGGCGCCATTACCCTGGGCTCAAAAAGCTGTCTCTTCCTTTCTGACATATAACAGGTGCAGGAAAAATGCAGACGTATTCATACCTAACAGATGTGCCGTACCTGTGAAACAGTTCAAAAACCTGCCTCTTCTTTTCTGACATATAATAGATACAGAAAAAAAAGAAGAAGAAATGTTCATACAAAACAGGTCTGTCGTATATATAATTACCTTTTAAAAGAAGCACGAATGTCCCCCCAGCCATCTATGTCTTTTAATCAAATGAAAGCTGAATAAATTATCATACATAAAATTCACTTTTAGAGTCGGATATTTATTGCTCAGTATGAGGTAAACCTTTTAAAACCAATAACAATACTTAAAATTTAAGTTGGGGATTCAACTGTCTAAATCCCTATTTACATTGGAATTTTCCTTCGTAAGTTTTAAAATAAATCTGTCTGACAATATTGACAAAAAGAATACGGTCATTTACGTAGTATACATAGAGGATTAAAAAACATCGGGAATAAAACCTCTTCTTTCCTAAAATCTTCGACACAAAGAGTCGAAAATAAAAACTGTTAGTCAGAAAACTAAATAGCCAGTCTAGGCAAAGGGATAGGAATTTTATAAAAAAAGAAAACCCTTCACCAGAAATTAAACATAATAACTTCAACTGTAAGGCCCTAGCAAATAAAAATTTTGAGTTCAAAAATACCAATAAAAGTTTTTATGCTTCTTAACAATTTCTGATGATTCTGGCGTCTATTCTAACAGCACTGATAAAACAAAACACGAATCAAAAACATGGCTCAAAAGAGAGGTCTCCAGACATCATGACAACGCTGTGGCACGTTTTTACACGTTACAAAGGAAGGTTTGGAATATTTCTGTTAGTAATTGCTGTGAAATCTACCTTATAGCCCAGATCTAGTCCCATATGATCTCCTTTTTTTTCCCAACTCAACAAAACACAAATCAAAAACATGGCTCAAAAGAGAGGTCTCCAGACATCATGACAACGCTGTGGCACGTTTTTCACACGTTACAAAGGAAGGTTTGGAATATTTCTGTCAGTAATTGCTGTGAAATCTACCTTACAGCCCAGATCTAGTCCCATATGATCTCCTTTTTTTTCCCAACTCAAAAAAAGTTGAAAGGCGTCCATTCTAACAGATAAAACACTGATAAAACAAAACACGAATCAAAAACATGGCTCAAAAGAGAGGTCTCCAGACTTATTCGTAAAGAGTCAAAAAAATGGAAGCAGAGCTCCAGAAGTGCATCAACCTTGACGAAACTTGGGTTGAAAAGCTGTTAGAGAAGAACTGATTTTAATGGAAAAATTAATATATCCACTAGTTTCACATTGGAGACTAAGCCGTATTCATAAGGCTAGTCAATAAATTTGTTACATCTTCTGGGGTTTCTGAAACAGCAACATTAACGATTCTAAGAAAAAAATGCCGAATTTTCTCATCCAAATAACCAATGAATAAAAAGTCACACAACACAACATATAATAATAAAAATGCTTACCTGTTCTATAGGAAATATTCATTTTAGCTTCAATTGAGCTGATGATCATAAAATCAACATCTAAATCTGTTTTCGGCGGTGTATTCTTGAAATTAATTTGCGTGTAAAACCGATCTTCTTTCTTGCTCAAATTAAAAGTGAACTGATAATCTATAGCCAACATATAAAAACATGAGCCACTTGGGGATGCAGGATCACCCTGATACTGATTTGTTGTGTCGCATCGATCGCATTTATCACCAATGATGCCTTTGGTAGTGCAAAAACACCGCCCCGTATCTCGATGACATTGAGTGCCATGACCGTTACAGGAACAAGCTGGAAAAGAAGGCCATCTTATCGGTCTATAGGATTCTGGCACGAGCCCCATAAAAAAGAGGAAAAAAGGGGGGGGGGGCGGAGAGAATAGATGATTCAGTTTAGATTAAAAGAAAAAATAAACAAATAAAGGATGAAACTTTATAACATCTGTCATATATATCGCTAGTGGTTGATACAACTGGTAGGAAGAAAAAAAGGGACTGCAAGTGAGATAGATAGATAGATAGACAGAGAGAGACACCAAGAGAGAGAGAAAGAGAGAGAGAGAGAGAGAGAGAGAGAGAGAGAGAGAGAGAGAGAGAGAGAGAGAGAGAGAGAGAGAGAGAGAGAGAGAGAGAGAGAGAGAGAGAGAGAGAGAGAGAGAGAGAGAGAGAGAGAGAGAAAGTAGCGAAATACCTGTGCAGTTTCCTCCATTGACAGGATTTCCAAAATAACCTTGAACACAGGTCTGACAGTTCGGTCCTTCAGTTAAGTTACGGCACGGTTGTTTACATTCACTAGTTCCTGGCTCACAGTAGGAATGACCGTTGCACTGACATACTAAAAGAAGAAAAATAAATCAGAAGTAGACAAAAGCAACAAATGCAAAATCCTTAAAAACAAAGGGTAATAAAAACCCAGAAAATTTAAATCCAAGAACACAAGACACGAACAACCACAGACAAAAAGTATGGCCAAAGTGATTACTACCAGAGAATCAAGGATTTTTTCCCCTCCTTTTCCCATCATTTTTCTTCGTCCACTACAAGAAATGTTGTGTTTTTTTTAGCTTTATGAATATTTGTAATGCTAATTTAATTCCCACATCTAATAAAATGGTGTCGAATTACTTCTTTCAGCGTTAAAGAGCAAAAAGCAGAAAAATACAAAATTCTTATTTGGATGTTAAAAATACAAAGTTTTAAAATATAAAATATTAACAACCAACTGAATAGCTATTATCTAAAATTATATATATTCTAGTTATAATTTCATAAAATCCAATATATAGAGTTGTAAGAAAAGAGATTAATTACAGTGAGAACGTACTACAGCACATATAACAAATCAGCATAAAATCACAGCACAAACCACATTCAGTAAACATAACAGATCTAAGAATGTTTATGATTGCAATTAGACTACAATTTCAATTACGATTACAATTACAATTACGATTTATATTCTCTGTGAAACAAGTAATTTGGCAACAATTACTGTTTGCAGCTGTAACTTACACCAAAAGGACCAGATATTTATATCATTAGATTTATTAGTTTCAGATCATTCGATTGACCAAATCAGAATTAAAATATTACTTACAAAGTGTGTAGTTGTCACTTCCAAAAAAAGGACAATATATTTATCTATATATATATAAATAAGTTGTCTGTGTGTGTGTGTCTGTCGAGTGACGTCATGTTTGTGTGTCGACTGACGTCATGTTTGTCGACTGACGTCATTTTAAGGATTGAGTTGTATGCGTCATGAAGTTGTTTGTCGACTGACGTCATGTTTTTCAACTGATGAAATTACATACTGGGACACCGGGACACAAATGACGACCGGGACACAGGGAATATAAATGACGACCGGGAACCTCAAAGAGAAATTACAGACTGGGAAACCCGGACACAAATCACGACCGGGACACAGGGACACAACTACAACGGGGACGCCGGGGGCACAGGCGGGATACATAAATGACGACCGGGACACAGGGATTGTTCGAATAGAAAATTACAGACCGGGACACCGGGACACAAATGACGACCGGGACACCGGGACACAGGGAATATAAATGACGACCGGGACACTCAAAGAGAAATTACAAACTGGGACACCGGGACACAAATGACGACCGGGACACAGGGAATATAAATGACGACCGGGACACAGCGACACATCATTAGAATAATGAGGTATAGATCTGAATACGGATTGCTTTTCCCATGGACAATTATATGTTGCATGTTCAAGAGTCAGTAAACCTGACAATCTATTTATATGCATAGACAATGGGACAGCGAAGAATGTTGTATATTCGCATGTTTTACGAAGTTAAAAACATATTATATATATATATATATATATATATATATATATATATATATATATATATATATATATATATATATATAAGTTGTCTGTCTGTGGATCAGGTGACGTTATGTTTCTGTGTTGACTGACGTCATGAAATTAGTTGTCGTCATTTTTGCTTTGACGGTGACGTCATTCAAGATATTTAAGACATATGTTCACGTAGAAATCTATTAATGTTTAAGTTTACAATGACTGATGAACTTACCATGGCAAAAGCCGATGAAGATGCTCAAAGAGTCAATGCCAAAAAACTTGCTGCTGATAGAGAAAGTCAGAAAAGAAAGCGTGCCGAGGAACTACCAGAGCAACGCGAAAGCAGACTTGCTGCTAAAAGAGAAAGTGAAAAAAGAAGGCGTGCCGAGGAATCAAAAGAACAGCAAGGAAACAGGCTTGAGGCTGATAGAGAAAGAAAGAACAGAAAGCGTGCCGAGGAATCAAAAGAACAGCAAGGAAACAGGTTTGAGGCTGATAGAGAAAGAAAGAACAGAAAGCGTGCCGAGGAACTACCAGAGCAACGCGGAAGCAGACTTGCTGCTAAAAGAGAAAGTGAAAAAAGAAGGCGTGCCGCAAGAAATCAGGCTTGCTGCTGATAGAGAAAGTAAGAAAAGAAAGCGTGCCGAGGAATCACAAGAACAGCAAGAAATCAGGCTTGCTGCTGATAGAGAAAGTAAGAAAAGAAAGCGTGCCGAGGAATCAGAGCAACCTGAAAGTTATCGCCTGGCATTCAGGTACAACCCAGTCGATGATTATAGCTTGAGTAGATGTGTTCAAATCGGGACAATGTCTAAAATTTGTCCCTATTGCAAGGCCTTGAAATTCAATGGTGAAACAATGGGAATGTGTTGGGCCTCAGGAAAAGTTAAACTTCCTCTATTGGCTGCACCACCAGAGCCATTGAAGACTTTCCTTACTGGAACTACGTCAGAATCTAAGCGTTTTTTGTCAAAAATCAGAAAATACAACTCATGTTTCCAAATGACGTCGTTTGGAGCCCAAATCGAAAATCCAGATCAATTTATGTCTACTTTCAAAGTAAAAGGGCAAATTTATCATAGAGCAGGGTCCCTTCTACCATTCTCAGGCGAGAATCATAAATTTTTACAATTGTACTTCATCAGTGATAGAAATTCTGAATTGAATGCACGTTGCGAAATTTCTCCCAACGTTGAAAGGACAATCGTTTCCCAATTGCAACATCTTTTCCACGAAAATAATAATTTAGTGCGTCTGTTCAAAACAGCCATCGATTTGATGCCTACTGATACGCATAAAATTGTTATTTCCGCTGACAAAACGCCTCCTGGCCAACATGTGCGTAGATACAATGCTCCAACTATCGCCGAAGTGGCAATCGTTATGGTCGGTGATCAGTTTTTACCTCGAGATATTATTCTTCATAAGCGAAACGCTCAGTTGTTAAGAATTGCTGAAACTCATCGATGCTACGATGCCCTACAATATCCTATCATTTTTTGGGATGGAGCCGACGGCTATCACTTTAATATTAAATTGATGAATCCAGCCACTAACAAAGAAATGAATAAGAAATGCAGTGCAATGCATTATTATTCCTATAGACTAATGATTCGGCAGGATGAAGAAAATTATATTTTAAAATGCCGTGAATTGTTTCACCAATCCGTCGTTGATATGTATGCTAAAATTGAATCAGAACGTTTGCTATATATCCGCCTGAATCAGACCAAGCTCCGCTCTGAACAATACATTCATTTGCGAGATGCTGTTATAAATGACGGTAATACCACAAACGTTGGAAGATTAACAATTTTACCTTCGTCATATGCTGGCAGTCCCCGTCATATGCATGAATATGCTCAAGATGCTATTGCGTATGTTCGTCTCTATGGTCGTCCAGATTTATTTATTACATTTACATGTAATCAATCTTGAGACGAGATACTGCAGCTTTTACTTCAAGGACAATCGGCGGTTCATAGGCATGACATTACGGCCCGTGTCTTCCGGCAAAAGTTGAAATCACTGATAAACTACATTGTAAAACTTGAAGTGTTTGGGTCAGTGCGATGCTGGATGTACTCAGTGGAATGGCAAAAACGAGGTTTGCCACACGCACATATACTAATCTGGCTACATAAAAAAATTACTTCGAACGAAATTGATGATGTGATTTCCGCTGAAATACCTGATAAAAATGTCGATAAGGGGTTACATGATATTATTGTAAAAAATATGATACATGGACCTTGCGGTGCACTGAACGAAAATTCACCATTCATGGCCAAAGGAAGGTGCACAAAGCAATATCCTCGACTTTTAGCATCAAACACAATTACTGGCAATGATGGTTACCCACAATATAGAAGAAGATCTACTGAAGATGGCGGTAAAACAGCAATAATAAAGAAGCGTAACGGTACCACCATCGAAGTAGATAACCAGTGGGTTGTTCCATATTCCCCATTATTATCAAAAACATTTAATGCACACATAAACGTTGAATACTGTAACTCCGTAAAGGCAATCAAATACATATGTAAATACGTCAAAAAAGGCAGTGACATGGCAGTTTTTGGCTTGCAGCCCGAAATCAAAGATTTCGATGAAATCGTACAATATCAGGCTGGAAGATACATAAGCAGTAATGAAGCTGTTTGGCGAATTCTTTCATTTCCGATACATGAACGTAGTCCAGCTGTTGTTCACTTAGCGGTACATTTACAGAATGGTCAACGTGTTTATTTCACGGAAACCAACGTGCAACAAAGAGTCCTGAATCCACCGGATACAACATTAACAGCTTTTTTTTCGCTTTGCAAAAATGATTCTTTTGCAAAAAACTGCTGTATACTGAAGTGCCTTCGTATTACACGTGGAATACTAAAAATAAAGTATTTGAACGTCGAAAACAGGGTAAGTCAGTCGACGGCCAACCTACCATCTTCAAAGATACCATGATAGGAAGACTCTACACCGTTCACCCCAATCAACATGAATGCTTCTTTCTACGCCTGCTTTTGGTGAATGTACCCGGTCCGACATCCTTTGAGTATTTGAGGACTGTAAATGGTACTATACATGACACTTACCGTAGTGCATGCCAAGCTCTGAATTTATTGGAGAATGGCCAACACTGGGATAACTGCATCAATGACGCGTGCAAAACGTCAACCCCAAGTCAAATTCGTGCATTGTTTGGCATCATTTTAACAACTTGCTCTCCATCAGCTCCTACAGAGTTATGGGAAAAATATAAGTCAAAAATGTCCGAAGATATACTCCATCGAAAACAGTTAGAGACGTCAGATATGACTTTTGATTTTACATCAGAAATTTATAACTACACTTTAGTTGTTATAGAAGATTTCTGCGTACGAATGACAAACAAACCTCTTCAGGATTTGGGAATGCCTTCACCTAACCGTATCGCTGCTGTTTCGACATGTGTAGAATTGGATCGTGAACAAAGTTACAGTACGAGTGATCTATTGTCGTATGTACAAAATAACATTTCCAAGTTAACGTCGGAACAAAAAGACATTTATGATACGATAATGCATTGTGTCGATAACAACGTTGGAGAAATTTTCTTTTTGGATGCGCCAGGAGGTACTGGTAAAACCTTTGTGATAAAACTGATTCTGGCATCAATTCGATCAAAAAATGATATAGCGTTGGCAATTGCGTCGTCCGGAATAGCCGCAACATTGCTGCCTGGTGGAAGAACTGCTCATTCCGCTTTGAAATTGCCTCTGAACTTGCATTCTACAGAAACTCCCACGTGCAATATTTCCAAATCATCTGGGATGGGTAAAGTATTGCAGCAATGCAAACTTATTATTTGGGATGAGTGCACAATGGCACACAAAAAATCGCTCGAGGCTCTGGATCAATGCTTGAAAGATTTGCGAGGGAAGTCGAAACCCTTTGGCAGCACATTAATATTGCTTGCTGAGGTTTCAGGCAAACATTACCTATAATACCTAGATCAACTCCTGCAGACGAAATGAATGCTTGCCTGAAAAATTCTAATTTATGGGCACACGTAAAAACATTAAAATTAACTACAAATATGCGTGTCCGATTGCAAAACGATGACTCTGGTCAAACATTTTCAGATCAATTGCTGGCAATGGGAAACGGAAAGCTCCCAGTAGACTCAATTTCAGGACGTATACAACTACCTGCTGATTTCTTTAATTTAGTGACGTCCAAAAATGAATTGATTGAAAAAGTATTTCCGAATATTCTAAAAAATTATAAAAATAATAAATGGCTAAGTGAAAGAGCGATTCTCGCACCCAAAAATATAGACGTCCACGAAATCAACAAGATTGTTTTGACCAAGATTCGAGACCAGGCAGTCCTTTACAAGTCAGTCGACACAGTTTTGGAACCAAATGAAGCGGTTAATTATCCATCTGAATTTTTAAATTCCATAGATCTTTCAGGGTTTCCACCACACGTGCTACAACTAAAAATAGGCGTACCAATAATACTTTTAAGAAATATAAACCCACCAAAGCTTTGCAATGGCACTCGACTTGCCGTAAAAAAACAATGGAAAACCTAATAGAGGCCACAATCTTGACAGGGCCTTTTGAGGGTGAGGCTGTTCTTATTCCTCGCATTCCCATGATTCCAACGGATCTGCCTTTTCAATTTAAAAGATTGCAATTCCCAATTCGATTAGCATTTGCAATCACTATTAACAAAGCTCAAGGTCAATCATTAGAAAAATGTGGTATAGATCTTAATACTGATTGTTTTTCCCATGGACAATTGTACGTTGCATGTTCGAGGGTCGGTAAACCTGACAATCTATTTATATGCAGCGACAATTGGACAGCGAAGAATGTTGTATATTCGCAAGTTTTACGCAGTTAATTTGTATTTTGGAGCCAAATGAAGCGGTTAATTATCCATCTGAATTTTTAAATTCCATAGATCCTTCAGGGTTTCCACCACACGTGCTACAACTAAAAATAGGCGTACCAATAATACTTTTAAGAAATATCAACCCACCAAAGCTTTGCAATGGCACGCGACTTGCCGTAAAAAAAAACAATGGAAAACCTAATAGAGGCCACAATCTTGACAGGGCCTTATGAGGGTGAGGCTGTTCTTATTCCTCGCATTCCCATGATTCCAACGGATCTGCTTTTTCAATTTAAAAGATTGCAATTCCCAATTCGATTAGCATTTGCAACCACCATCAACAAAGCTCAAGGGCAATCACTAGAAAAATGCGGTATAGATCTTAATACAGATTGCTTTACCAATGTACAATTGTATGTTGCATCTTTGAGGGTCGGTAAACCTGACAATCTATTTATACGCACAGACAATGGGACAGCGAAGACTGTTGTATATTCACAAGTTTTACGTAGTTAATTTGTATTGTATCTATCTATCTATCTATCTATATAAAAACGAGTTGTGTGTATGCATGTTTGTTTGTTTGTAAAAAGAGCGTTTGCATATGACGTCATTATTAGTACATACGGCTTTGTATATGCACAGACAATGGGAAAGCCAAGAATGTTGTATATTCGCAATTTTTACGTAGTTTGAAACACATATATAAATCTATCTATATTCACAGGTGGGACACAGGGACACAACTACAATGGCGCGTAACTAATATGGCGCGTAACAACTTACGCGTGCGGGGGTTGGGAATAGTAAAAGTAAGGTTGGGTTAGGTTAAATTAAGTAATAAAACTCAATAATGGGTTAAATAAAACTTAATAAAACTCAATAAAAATTAACCAAACCTAATCAATCACCATCAAACCTTGCATGAAATTGAAAAAGTTGACTGGCATCGCTGACTAAAGCCAAGGAGAAAACAAGTTATTTCGGACATTCACCGGTGAAAGTCGACATTCACAAATTTTGGATTCACGGTAAGATATTCACTGTTTTCAGATCTATCTATTTACAAAATTTGCATTAAGGAATTACTTACAAGATGTGCAGCTATGACTTACAAGCTGTGATCTATCCATTCACCAAATCAGAACTATGGCATTACATATAAGGTATGCAGCTATGACTTACACCAAAAGGAAACATATTTATATGTTAGACTTAAAGTTTCATATCTATCCATTCACCAAATCAGAACTACCTACAAGGTGTGCAGCTATGAATTACAAGGTGGATTTTTCCATTCAACAAATCAGAACATAGGCATTATGTACAAGGTGTGCAGCTTTGACTTACACCAAAAGGAAGCATATTTATATGTTAGACGGTAAAGTTTAAGATATATCCATTCACCAAATCAGAATTACCTATAAGGTGTGCAGCTATGACTTACAAGGTGTGATCTGTCCATTCACCAAATCAGAACTATGGCATTACATATAAGGTGTGCAGTTATAACTTACACCAAAATGAAAAAAAAAATTATATATTAGACGTATTAGTTTCAGATCTATCCATTCACCGACGCAGAATTATAATTTACTTAGAGTTTTCCCTATGAAATAATATAAACTTCTTTAAAAATAGAGAATAACTCCTGTTCTAATAAGTCTCTGATATCTTGTAAACATACTTTTCTACATATAAAAAAAAAAAATTAAAGAGATAGAAACTGGATCTAATCTATCGAATAATAGCGAAATTTTCACCTTACGTTAAAAAATTCAAACCACAGGACTTTAGAAATAAGGAATCATAAGCTTGTAGAGGGAACATAGACATAAGTTCATCGAACTTGTGTACAAAATTCGCTGAACAGACTAAATCATATTTCCATCTATATATGAATTAATGCGAAACAAATATAAGGGTGTTTGGAAAATATTAAGCAAACAATGAAAGTTTTCACATACCTGGACAAGAGGTGAAATACCACCGTTCCAATGGACATTTATCACTATCAACTTCCCAAATAGTGTTCTTTTCTATCATCGGCCCACTCAGACCACCATCCATACATCGGCCAATACCAGTGCCAGTACCGTCATCACACCAGCCACAACCAGGGTCTTCACGGCATTGATCACAGGTTCTATATGAGCCTAGGGAATAAATCCAGATATACAAGGTACGAAAAAGAAGCAAAATATTTAAAAGTAATATGGGAAAACTACTTGCTTGGAAGTAACATAAAAGATCACATTGAAAAGAAATCACATACAAATTAAAACATATCTTCCCTTAATAAGTGTGCAATTGAGCCCCTCAGACGTCTAATCAGCGAAGTTTACTTTTACATTTCTTAGAACTTATTCACTGAATTTTTCCTTTAGCTTCTGACTTTGTGCGTCCAAGAACTAATCCTAAAAAAAAAGACAAAATATTTTGGAATTTGAATTGTGATCAATTCCCGATAGGGCAATTTGATTATCTCCAAACCACACTGTACTTGAGGTAATTCTTGCTGCTTGAATACTAGAAGTTCAGCAAGTGTCAACTAGAAAATTAGTAGATTGAATCGGTTTAATATGGCTAAATTACGTAAAAATACAGAGTTTAATTTTACTTTTCAATAAATTTTATTTAAATCTAATACACAGGAAGTTCTTGTAATAAAGTATACACCGGAAGTAAAGTTTGCTGCAAGCATACAATTTTTTTCAATAATATTTTTTTTTTTAATTTACCCCTTCTTATCAACTAAGTAAAAAAATAAAAAATAGTTCCTCCTTGAATTTTGTGACACAGAGGGCGTTCATAGGTTTGCTGGAAATTCATTTAACCAACGGGTTTTCTTCCCCATCGACCCTGCATTAGCTGGTATCGAATTCCTGGACTCGTATTGCCAAGCATACATCAGTTCACTGTGTTATCACAGGTGTGTTATCAACTAAGACTCGCTAAAGGAACCTGGCTTATAAAGGTTTCAGCCCTTTCAATTTGATCATGAATCTAATGACCCTAGTTCAGCATAAAAATACATTCTCGGTTATACCTTTATTCTATCACATGTATCAAAGCTCCTTCCAGCCTCTCTAGTATAAGTGCAAAAGCATTACTCTTTGCAAGGATCATGAGGTGCTTTGACAAACAATGTGATCCTTTATTTCGAATCTGGGTTTCGTAACCTTTATTTTTGCTGTAAAACAAATATTTATTATTATTGCTGCTACTACTACTACAAACAACTCAACACTGCCCCACGCCACCTGAGACTAACAGAACCACAGACAGAGCTCCTTCACACCAATCTATTCAGTTTCAATTTTTACCCCCCTCACACGGAGTTCCAATATCCTATAAATTCTTTTTTACGACCTCTTCCCATGCCCTTTGTAGACGACCTATCTTTGGCAATCTATCATTCTTCACCCGTAAAATGTGGCATACCTAACTTAATCTTTATTTCATTATGACCCTGGAAAGTCAGATGTATGTGTTTTTTACAGCTTATTTTTTGACATACGGTTAGTCAAACGACTGACATATATGTATAGACTATGTTAATATGTTACGTTGATAAATTATGGGCGACATCATGCTTTGATTTTTTTTTTCTTATCAAATGTTTAAGAGTATTTAAAAGTTTTACTATCTAGGGCAGATTTTTGTAGCTCCAACAAAATTTCAGCTTTTGAAGCGACATCTTACTTTTATATCATTTTTTCTTTTTGACTAAAGTCCATTTTACAATGTGACCAATGTGGCGACAAGTACTTATTTTGAAACATAATCCAGGCCTACATATACCATAGGCCAAAGCTTATTACGAAGAAAGACATCGCTGCAAACAATTCTAAACGTAGAGCTATCTTTACATCCACTCAAGCTAAAACTATTATTTTTTTTTTTAATCTTGCTATCCCCCTAGTTTAAGACAATTTAACTTAACTTTGACTTAAACTCCATTAGATGCTCATAACGGGACTCGAGCAGCGGAAGGTAAAGTTAATTGAATTTTATTGTTAACATATTGCTATTAGAAGGCCTTTTTGCATCTTGTACTTTTCATTGTGTTTCTCTTATTAAATATTTAAAAGTGTTACTAGCTAACGCTATTTCTTGTAGCTCCAAACATATATCAGCTTTTGAAGAGCGACATCTTATTTGATATTTTTTCCATTTTCAAATAAAGTTCATATTACAATGCGACCAAGCTGGCGACAAATACTTATTATGAAACATAATCAAGGTCCACATTAGCCACAGGCCATAACTTATTAGAAGAAGGACATTACTGCAAAAAATCTGAAATAATCTTCTGTTGTGTTTAACCTTAAAGTAATGTGAATAACCTATAAAATATATAAAAGCAAAGCTTACAATACCTTCATCGATACAATGATACAAAGAAAAATTTAACTGTGTAAGTTTTTGTAGCTATTTTTATGTACAAATTTATATGCTTCCAAGCTCCCTTTGTTTTTGGTATCACTTTGATTGTAGTTTCTATAAAGTAATCTGTCGGTTGATCCGGACTTATGCGTTGAACCGTATTTATCTAACCTCTAGTAAGAAATACTGTATAAATATTTCTATTAAGTCATTTTGACTAGTTAAAAAAAAGAAGAAGGAAAAAGAAATATTACCACAGATAGATCCTTCTACAGGATGTTTACATTTCAACTCTGAAGTAGTCCATTCCCTGCATGTGCCAAAAGGAAACGAAGGGATATAGCCGTTTTTGTCAACACACCGCTGTAGACTGCTGCACCACATACAGTGTCCTTGAGTGCAGTTTGAGCAAGTTGTCCTTTCTGAGCAAGGGACATCACATATCTGTTCATCAGCATCAAGATGAATTTTTTCAACTCGATTTTCTAGAAAGGAAAATTTCTGAAAATACAAACAAGCATTTTAGCTTTTTTTTTTGTAACTGTATTATCTTTTTAGAAAAAAATCCCAGTGAAAAATAAAGTTAAAAGTATATCAAGCGCATTTTTATCGAAGTCTAAAAACAAATTTTAAAAGCAGGACTTGGTCAAAATTACTGCTAAAAAGATCAAGCGCCAATAGGAATTACTGAAATAGCTAAAATAATATTCATTTATTTATAACCCACTATATCACAGATGAAGTGAAGCAGGAGAAAGAATGAAACACATACAATAAATAAATAAACAACCCCTACGGCAAAACTACGAAAGCAAACGGATCAAAACAATAAAAAAAAGAGGATGGTAAGGACTTTCCTTAAATACTTTCTTTTAAAGGAAATTGATCCGTATTAGCAAACTTGTGCCCCGTTTATTGTTATATTTTCGTCCCCCTAAGTGAGAAGTTTTACAGAATGAAAGGGACTGCACCAGATGATATGTATGGTCCATATATATTTCTGGTGCAGTCCCATATATAATTTGGGATAAAATATGTAATATAAAAGGTCCATGTTTATATAATATAAAGCATATAACATGGACCTTTTTCCAATCTATAGACCTTTAACTTACCTGGTATGCAAAGTAGGTCAGCTAATAGAATTAGTGTAATTAGTGGTTGAGGTAAGAAGCGAAGCTGGTAGTCGGTCCGTTTTGAAATTTGAGTTTAAGTAGGGCTGTGTTATATCTTTATTTATGTGGTTTGGTTTTTTGAATTTTTGTGGATTGAATTTTTCCAAAGCAGTACAACAAGGCAATGAGATAACAGGGACTTTAACGGGGAAGAGGGTTGAGCTGCAACTCTAGGTTTAACTAAAAGCTTTATAAGCTTTAACTAGTAAATTTAACTTTGAGACCTTTTGTTTTGAGTCTTCGTTCTTTGAGTTATTCACTTTGAATTCCAAACTCCCATTAATTTATCACGTATGTTATGTTGCAGTATAAATAAGCAAAATATTACAAAATAATGTTACCACAAGTAAGCCTTTTCTTTTAACTTTGAATCTATTTTTTATAGGACATCAAGATATTAGTAGCACAAAACATATGAACAATCCTTCAGTTTCTATACCACTTCGACAAAAACCATTAACATTAGCAATACCGAAAGTACAAAATTCGTATATCTTGAATATCAGACAATGAGCACAAACCTGATAGAAAAAGAAGCGAATGACACTAATAAGTTGAATAGAGTCTAGCTAAGTCCTTACAGTAGCAATGACCACGTATACAGGCGGTGCCAAAAATATATATTGTATATCTTCCCCCATCCAATAAAAACTTAAGTTTCTTTCTCAAACCGTAGTTCGTTATTTTCGTTTATTATTTTATAAAAAGTTCGATTTCTGAATACTCATCTGACGTATGTCAGTATACAAAAACAAGCATTTGGAAAAAAAATTAATAGCATCTAAGAAACTGTACATTGAGTTTCTTCAATTCTTTGACAACTTTAAGAAGGATCTTATTTCACCAAAAGTTCAAACAAGGGATTATCTAGACTGCACCAATCGAGACATCAGGCTAAAACCATGCATAGCGCATTGTTTTTGCAGGGAGTAAGCTTGGATTTTCAACGGCCAATGTGTAGTTAAAATCAGATGGCTAAATGTTCATCAACCAAGTCAATTTTTTCCACAAAACCTCTGTGTCCATACTGTGGCATAATTTTGAAAGAATCTCCGATCAAACCCAGGAATAACCCAAAATATAATCTACCTCAGCAACTTTTTTGGGGCAGAAAATCCAACCCCTGCTGGGACTTATTAACACTCACATACTTTCGGCGAGGTTTTGCCAATCAACGGAATGTATATTAGTAAACTTTAAAAGTTTAGTCTGAATGTGTAAATTAGCTTAATTAGCTTAAAAGGTTTTAATTAGCTTAGAAGGTTTAATTTCTTTTTCATGACAACACAAGAAAACAAAAAGAAAGTAGCCTGATGACGGGTTTCTTAATTTCATCATCTTAGGCAGCGCAATAGCGTTGCCTAAGTAAAGACCGATAAGGCTTCAGTGTATTATTTATTGTTTGTTATTCCCAGGCCACCTTGTATGGAAGTAGTTGTCGTAAAAACTTCCAAGGGGACTAATTCGATTGGAAATTGAAAGCTCTAGTCAAAAGTGATTGGAGGGCAACCATTCACAAACCCACGCCCGTCATTGCAACCCTTCCCCAAAAGACGACCGATCTTTCCTCATCCACGTAAAGCACAAATGAAGTTCTGGCCTTTAGAACGCGTAGAGGGAGCAAGCCCTGCTCCTGTCTGAGGTGGTTTCTGTTTGTTTTAAAATTTAATTGATTATTTATTACAGTTTCTGTTCGTTTTGTGTTTTACTTATTTATTTTAAGTGATTTATATACTTGTTTTATACTTGAATTACTATTTGGCTGTAATTTTTACATTTGACTCTTCACTTTTCTTTGAAAAACTTTTTTTGTCGAAAAAGTTTTTAAAAATAATTTCTATATAAGGTGCCTTCTATCCATTCTTTTCAAAAGCTTGCACACCCCTTGGAAAATGCCCCCATACCACAATAGAAAAGGGATAGGCAATCTGAAGGCATCCCATCCCCCTACGCAATGATTGCTCCACAAAATCCCCTTTTAAGGGTAAAAGTGGAGACCTGGACCTTAAATGTATCTTTTTTATACCGGCCAATGGGAAAAAATTTCTAGCCTCACCAAATCTAGAGTACGATCCTGAATCCACTGCCACACGGCTTGATTGCGTGACCTGGCTTTGGACCAGTTTCAGAAACTATAATTTTCTGTTTAAGCTCCCAGCTTTATTTGTTTTCCATAAGACTAATTGTCTTAGAAGAGAGGAGGAATATGTCCCCTCTTCAATCACAAACCACTTTAACAACAGACTTAGTAGATGTAGCACCACATATTCCGTGCTACAAAACAAATAAAGAAATTGAAATAACAACTCCACAGGGATATATCGTGATAGCTGCCATCTTCTATGTGCCCCATCACATCAAATGCTTCAATCCTATTGATTAGTACAATTATAAAAATGAAAAGAAAATATTACCATATTTTCTGATGTAGGTGTAACACCTTTGGTCTTGTTCCCATCTACAGTAAAGTTCAGTGTGGCATGCTGTACATGTGTGAAGAAGACGGCAAGTAGAAGCATCTCCAAGATCACATTGGTCCACTCTATTCACTGCCTATAAAAATTGTCAATTCAAAATTTAAAAATGAAAATTAACACATTAAATTAACTAATAAATTATTTGTCTGCTTTAGAGATCATCTCATCCATTACCTTGGGCACTGAGCTACAGAAAGGGAGAAGATAAGGGCACTACCACGCGATTACGAGATTGGTTGAGGACCGCTCTAAAAAGAATTGTGGCACAAGAGTGTACTTCTTTACGCTGTTTAAATGGAGACAATGTAGAAAGTTGACAAGTATACTAAACAAAATTAAGGTTTGTATCTAATTTAATTGAATAGCTAAAGAGTAATGGTACCTGTAGTGTGTGCATCTTTGTAATTTTCATGTTGAGACCTAAATTCTTCTTTTTTTTGCCATGACAACAAACAAACAGCTACTAATAAATGAACATTTACACAAAATAAACAAATTACAAAGAAAACTTCTATAATACCCTACAATTTTCGATATGATCTACTGGTATTCTGCTGGATCCTCCGAGCTGCCTAATAGCATTATAATATTCACTCTCAATTACACTCAATGGTCATTTTATCATACAATCAAATGCATTATCTCTTAAAATCTTTCAATGTTTCGCATCCAGGCATCAAATTTAACACACTTTCATTTATACATCCACATATCAGACATGAATATGGAGCCCCATTTCTCCAAACGTTGCCAATATACTACATAATGGAATTGTTTACCTACGACTTTGAGAAACATGGATAATTTTCTTGAATTTCGTCGGGAATTAAAGCTATTTTGCCTTGATATTAATGATTTTGATAGTTGAGTGGACCTCAAGTGGAGCCAAGATGTTGGTTTTGTTTTAGGCGATACTGGTCAAGTGGTTTTAGTTTCTTTTTGTTTTGTCTTTTCTGAAGTGTGATTCCGTATCGATTGAAATGCAGGGTAATTGAATTTTTTCTTCTTCTTTTCTTTTCTTTTTTCTTTTCCTTTTCTTTTTTATTTTCTTCTTCTTTTTCGTATTGTTTTTATTTGTATGTGTATTGGGGTTGTAAGCCCGAACAAGCTTTGCTTTGGGCCATTTGCTTGTTTTGTTTTGTTATTTATATTAATAAACCCATCTTTCTCTCTCTCTCTCAATACTTTTCCTCATTCACCCAGACGATCTTCATAAGCGACAAACTCACCACCGATATCACTAGACCAAAATCACGCAACGCAGTTGCATATTAAGAATTTAAAATAATCGAGAAAAGGTGAGGTCTATCAAAATTAAACTTATCCGTAACAAAGATTATATGCTCTTCTTCTTTGACGGAAAGCACTTGGATTCCACATAATGTTGGTAATATGGAATCAAAATTCCGAAGAAAAAAGCATTAACTACCATGTAGAGTTACTCTGTAGTACTAAAGCTGTAAATTAACGGACAAAAAAATAAATCAAACAAGCAGAAAAATAGTTTTGCCTTACTAGACTACATTTTTTGAAATCACAAAAAGCTTTTACAATCCCAAAATATATTCAATGTCATTACTGCTAGACTCTGGCTTCAAAAGTTGTACACTAAGCTTGGACACGGCTTGTACGCCAAATAAAATAGTTTCAGCAAAACGAACCAAGTTTTGGAATCTCAGAATTAACTAGTACCGGAATAACAAGTTTTATAGATTATGAGCTAGCGTTCGATTCTGTTGATAGAAGAGCTTTAGCACAGGTCTTATCCGTGTATGGTATACTAGGCGAATACATTAAAGTGATTAGTGCTATGTATGAGAACAACACTGCTACGGTTAAGGTAGAAAATGAGGTTAGTAGCTGGTTTTGTATTAAATCAGGAGTTAAGCAGGGTTGTGGTCTATCCACCTTTATATGGATCATTTTGGTGAACTTTGTCGTAAGGAACACAGGAAAGGCAATGAGAGAACATAGATCATATGGGGAGAAAAAACTCTCCTGGACTTAGATTACGCTGATGATTTAAGCATCTTTGATGAGAGTGTGAGCAAAATGAACGAACTTTTACAGGTTTTTCGAGTTCAGCGTGATAGAATAGGTTTGTAAATTAATCTTAACACGACTAAGTCGTTAAGGCTAGGAATAAGCGAAGATGAAAAGGTAACGTTGGGTAACGAAAAGATTGATCAGGTGGGCAGCTCCACCTACCTTGGTATTATTATTAGTAAAGATGGTTGGAGCAGTGAAGATGTTAGTAGTGGAATAGCCAAGGCTCAGGGTGTTCTTCCACAGTTAAAAAAAGTTTCGAAGAATAGGAAGATAAATCTACAAACCAAGATTAGAATATTAGAAGTTACAGTGCTGACAGTGGTCAAATATGGATCTGAAGCATGGGCGCTCCGAAAAGTGAATGAAGATTTGCTAGCTGTTTTCCAGAGAAATTGCCTACAGATTGTTCTTGGCACCCAGCTGGGTGACCGCATTTCAAACATTTGGCTGTACGGAAAATGTGGTTTAATCCTACTTTCTAGGGCTACAATGAAAGAAAGGCTAAGATGGCTAGGACACGTTGTGCTGATGAAGGATGACAGATTGCCGAAGATTGTCCTTTTTGGCCAACTATCTAGGGCTAAGCAGATAGCAGGTTGTCCTCGTCTTGAGTGGGAAGACGTCATAAAGAAAGATTTAAAGGAAATGGGAACTTCCTGGGAGGGTGTAAAAAGAGACTTTGAATAGATTGGGATGAAGGAGGAGCGTGCGTAGCTGTGTTGGCCTCGGGCGGCTTGGTGCTGCGGTGAGTTTTTAGTAGTAGCAGTGGTAGTAGCAGTGGTAGTAGCAGCAAACGCGCTCTTTCTTTCAAAACACATCGAGAATAAATAAGCTCCATATGGTTTTTATTCTCGTTTTAATTTAACGTGAAAGAATGACAGAAGTGGATAACAGTCTTATATTCATTTGGTTGGGATTATATTTTTTCTAACATATAGCTTTTTTTAAAAAGAAATGCACGGTAAAATTCCCAATTAGAATATTTCAAAAGGCCATAAGTAAATACTCTTGCAAATATCACCTAATAAATCTTTGGTGCAGTCTAATACGTTTTAATGTAATCTAAAATGGTTAAAACAGGAAATGGAAATGGAAAGCAGTCTCTTATTCCTTTGGTCAGGGTTATACTTTTCAGTTAGCACTATTTAGCCCTCGTGTTTTTTCCTGATGTTAAATAGTGGCTAGTTAGTAATTCATGTGATTACCCAGTTAGATGGACATAACAATCCCCTTCATCATAATTCTTTCGTACTTAACTATCCCCTTTGTCCTTAAATGCCTGATTGAATAGTTCATCTCTGACACTTTTGCGATCCCATTTGATAGAATCCAAAGCTTTTGATTGAAATCTTCAACTTCTGGAACAAATGAATTACAAAGATAAAGTATTAATTGTAAATATACAGACATTGCCTTTTTTATTGTTTTTAGTTTTAGATTTATTTAATTGTATAGATTGTTTCAGATTTTATCTTTAGTTCTTTTATTTAGTTTTTTTTTTCTATATTTAGCACTGCTAAATAGACGGCTTGTTCTACACAGGCGAAATATCTGTCATTTAGTTTATTTTTTCTTTCTACTGGCCGTAGTCCCGTTCTTCATTTTAAGATTTTCTTTTTGCCTTTGTTACGGAAGGAGCAAGATTAAAAACTTCAAATTATTCTGAAAATGAGAGGGGCTTCTTTTTGTCGTAGAGAGCAAATACTGCACTCGAAAAGGCAGGAACCTATTCATGTTTAGCTAACATTGTCCCGTAACCAAAAGAGAAGGAAGGAGAGGGCGTTGCACATCAATGGATGTGGAATGAAAAGACTCGATTTACTTGACCTAACCCTCTTTCTCAGCAGGGTCAACACCGTAGAGGAAATTGTTTGATATTGCTGTAAGTCTTCTCCATGTGGCCTTGTCCAAGGCTAGGGATGCAGCCTCATTTCAGCTGACATTGCGGCTGAGGAGTGATTAGTTTATTAAATTAGCCCATCTGGTGCGTGGTCTCCCTCAAAAACGTAACTACCAATTTTCTGGGGGATTGAAATCCATGATGATTCTAGCGGTACTTGGCGAGAGGTTAAGTAGGTGGCCGTACCACTTTATAGAATGAGCTTCTACTTGAGTAGAGAAATTCACCAGCTTGAAGGTCATCAGGACCTCAGGGTTGCAGGTCTTGTCATGCCGTTTAAAGCTTTCAATTTGAAGCAGGCATCTAATTTGGACTGCATCGACCTTTCTTGACTATGTCTAATGTACACAGCGACTTAAGTGTTTTAACCATTTATATGTTGGCCAAAATCTATCGAATAAAACAGTGCTATAATTATTTCACCCAATTATTGGCAATTTTTTAGTATCAATGGAATTCTTAACCAATGAAAAACTTAGCAGCAAAGCAACAAAAATGCATTTGAAAAATAAGAAGAAAAACACACCTTGGTTCCATTGCATTTGCCATACTGGCAATTATTTGTACACCAAACACAACCAAAACTAGTATGTAGACACGTTGGACAAGTGGTAATAGTGGAACAGGCTTCAGTGAGGTTTCTGGTTTGAATTAAACACTTTTCTGTTCCTTCAACAGTGGCTACAGAAAGAGGAACACATCTCTTTTGACTTTTATTCCAAACGCACTTAAGGCCAGGATAATACGTAAGGCAAGATTCTTTGGTGACTTTTGAATCACACTCACCAGGCACAAATCGAAACAAATCCGACTTGAACTGGCCGTCAAATCCACCAAAAAAATATGCTATTTGACGGAACCTGAAATGAGTAGAAATATCTCTAAATAAGTTGCACCTTTTTGTAGTGTTATTTCTCTGATATGGTTGATTTTATTTAATTACAATCGAATGATAGCTTAGTATATTTAATTTCAAAGTCTCTTTTAACTTTCTTGGAATATTATGGGGTACTGTTTCGAGTTTTTTTTTTTTTTATAGGGTAATGTAGGGTATTTTTATAGGTTAATTGAGTTCCACCTGCTTGCAGTTCCTTATTTCTCTAATATGGTTGGTTTTATTTGATTACAATCGAATGATAGCTTAGTATGCTTAATTTTAAAGATTTTTTTTTTTGCTTTCCTAGGATGTTATAAGGTACTGTTTGGAAAAGGACCGCAGCTTAAAATAGGAAAATAAATGCGCATACATTAGAACGATTTCAAGATTTTAAAAGTGAAATATGCCCAAGGATTTATGTAGGGAAACATCGGTGTGTAGTGCCATTGCTAACCATAACAACACTAGAATAACAGCTACTAATGAATATAAAAATATTAACAAGAATAGCATAATAAACAACAAAATACAGTATACAAAAAATAACAACATACAACCAGCAAGATATTAGCATAGACAATAAAAAAATTATGAAACCAGTTTCGTTAGTCTGAAATGCAGTAAATTTTCATCCATACTTTCTTCCTTCTAAAAAAAATTCAATTTTACTAGATAATCAATTTCCAAATCATTTATTCATTCGCCAATTCATAATATTGCTTCAACAAACTAAAAATGTATGGTTTAGAATAATAACCAATATCTATTTTAAATGTTAGTTTAGGTACATAGTTTTTATATTTTTGGATAGAACAGAACCAAAAGGAAAAATAATAAAAAAAAATTCTTGTAAAAAAGTAAAATTAAATTGAAATTCACCAACCTTATTCTTCTAAAGATTTTTTTTTTCCCTACAATCTCGATCACCATCATGATTTTGTTTCTTTTTGTTGTTATTTTGACAAATAAAATCACACTGTTAAAATATATATCGTTTTCAGTAAAGTGCAAATGATACTCTGATCTTCTAGAAGGTTAAGGTTAATAGGCAGCCCTATTCTTACTTGGGGTAATTTCTGTTTGAGTTTTGAATAATTTGATTATTTGTTTCAATTTTCGTTCATCTTAGGTTTCAGTTCATTCATAGTAATTTCAGTTGGTTTTAAATTTGGGTTTTTACACGACTTTATTCCTGCTCACTTTAGCTCTCCATTTTCCTTTGAAAAAGTTGTTTTTGGGGGGAATGTTTCCTGAAATTAATTTTAGACAAGCCTATAAGAGTACACTTTAATATTCAATAAAGTAAATTTTACTCAATTAGAGCTTGCTTGCAGAATTTGGGATTAATCAGAAAAAAATGTGGATGATCAATATTATATTTCAAACCAGAAACTACAAAACTGTATTAAAAAAAAGTAAAAAGTTAAATTTCACCGACTGATCCATTTATGAGTTTTCTGACAACTAATTGATTAAAATCACAAATTTAAAAAACCAATTGTTTTTTCAAATTTTGAACTAGACGCCATTAAAGAGTAACGTAAGTAACATAAATCCATTTACGGAATTTGAATTAGATTAACTACATTTGGTTTTAGGGAAAGCGCATTGTTGGTATATTTAAGCTCTATTGGGAGTCATAATATAACAACAAAAACTTACAATTTATCATCAGGCATAGGGGACTGAACCACAAGATGGCTGTTTCTTGCTAAACCAATACCAGGCATCATATGGCTAGCTGAAGGGGCCTCCATTTCAACCCAGGTATCACAGATTAAATCATAGGCAGAGAAACTGGCTGAACAGCATTTTGAGTGAGGAGAATGCTCAGACTCATTATGGGCATTTCCACCAAATACCAACATCAGTCCATTACTGACACTAGCCACATGATGGAAACGGTGATAAATACTTGGAGTCATAAGTGTCCTACAAGGACACAAATAAATTAAGTAAAGTATATACAGTATATAGAGTATAAATTAAAGAATGTATATCATGAAAAGAGAAATCACCAATGCAACAGCACAAACACACACAAAAAAAAAAGAAAAAAAAAGAGAGAGACAGAAAAAGAAAAGGAAGACTATAAATTTATATATATATATATACATATATATATATACATATATATATATATATATATATATATATATATATATATATATATATATATATATATATATATATATATATATATATATATATATATATATATATATATATCTTGCATATAAAACACTAATGATTCAAAACTTCTTTTTTTTTATTGGATTAAAATTTTACCCAAGAAGAGGGGAGAACCATTTAAGTTTTTAAACCTATATGACTAACATTAAAGGAATAACATGATTGGCTTACGGAAACACATCACAGACGCAAAACACAGAACTAAAATAAACTTTTTACCACGGAACTACTAGAAAGCTGTCTCTCTTTTTCTCTTTGATTTCGTGCTCATGGCTTTATTGTCAACACTGAAAAACAAACAAGTACAATTTGTTTGCCATAAATTCTTTAAACTTTTGCAGTTATATTGAAAACCTGTGACATTGTTGGATATGACGTTGTTGGATACAAAATTAATAATAGAAAATAATCTAATTCAAAATAAAACAAAAATAGGAACGAATAAAACAAGCCCAATCCCAAAAGAACTAAAAAATTAGCTGCAGAGAAGGCAAATATCGCAATAAGAAATTATTTTAATTTTTAATAAATACAGTTAGTGAAACGAATGAACCTTTTTAGCTTGTAAAATGTTAGCTTTTACCACACAGTCTTGGCTGAACTTTTCGTTAAGAAGTAATGATGCCTAGGCCATCTTACAAAATGGATTTTTAACCGAGAACTTTTATTGTAAGTGTGTTATTGTTTATTATTTTCTTTGCTGAAGACGGCCCTTAGATATAGGGCCGAAATATTCAAATAGATTTTGTTCGTTCACTGTCTTGGGAAAAAAGTCCTCATTATTCTCTCTTCTGTATTTGTATTGGATATCGTTTATATGATATGCTATTTATTAGCTCTGAAAGCCTTTACAGGCCATGGCTAAGACAAAAAATATAACACTATAAAAATCATAAACGAATGAACACCCTTACATCCAGACTAAATTATAAATAGATTACAGAAAATTGTCTCTATGTCTCTTACCTGTGCCCACAAACTTGCCCAATTTCTTAATCTGAATACAATTTTTACCACTTAATATTATATCCACCCATTACTCCCCTGTATTCCAGTCTGGAAAAATTTGCCCAAGCAGACCATTTAATTCTTCACAAAAACCCAAAACATGAATTAAATCATATCTTGAATAAAAGTCATCCCCCCAAATTGGGTAAAAATAAGGACCGAACTCCAATTTCACCCTTCCCACACTAGAACCAAACGGCAAAAAGTTTAAGGTAAAACAACTATACTAAATTAATAATTAATTACACTAAAACATAACAATACTAAAATAATACTAAATTTTAAAAGTGTTCTTTATTGTATCTACTGTTACATCTGATCAAGAAAGTCACGAAAAGCCGACGCCAGGCTAGTTTGCTGTCGTTTTCTATATTACGTGGCAGTTTCCAAACAGCATTGTATGCCTCAGCCTCGTTTAAGATTTCGTGAGAGGGTGCTCCATTCTGCAATTTGGGATTGGAAATTCAATGGAAGTGAGGCTAGCGCTTAAGACGAGACAAGTGAGAATTATCTCAACTAACGAATAAAAAACCAAGTTCTATTAAAATTAGCCACATGTCTTGTCCTAACCAGCTTATCTCAATAATTTGGCATTATAGTAATAGGATTTCAGCTATGATTCCTCAAGGTTTTCCAAAAAGAGGGTATGCAATGCAATTTATTTATCGCCCCCAGCATTTTCAGGAGTAGGCCACGTAAGCAGGGTGCCCCTTGTGGGAATAGGCTTCAAGAAATGAACTTATGACAGAGTAGAGACACAAACCATATCACATCACCAGAACAGCTTCAGTCTTTCAAATCCAGTCTATCCCCTTCAGTACATTTGACAGGGTCCCTCTATAAAAAGTCTTCTATATATTTCTTAATTACCTTACCCCCCCCCCCCCCCTATACAAGGATATCCTGTGTTTCGTTTGGCCCCAACTGGATTACCATTGGTACTTCGAAAATACAAAAAATAGACATTTTACTTCATTACTGAATCTTCTATATAAAAGAATTCTCGTATTTTTATTATTAAAAAGTTAGTTATATTTTTCTTAAATGTGACAGAACTGGTAAATTCGGATTAATCCATGAGCGAATTTTCATAAATATAAATTTTTTTTACCATGTTCGATCTTTCGGATCATACGAAAAAACTTTGTTCGATAATATGAATGTCCCACTAGTTTCAGAAATGTATCCACCATATATGAAAATTCGACCACTCAACACGTCATGTATACCAGAGTGTCCAAAACCACCTTTGATCAACGCTCCTGAAGTCTGCACAATAGTCCATTCCTGATTTTCTGCAATTCGACAAAGAAAATTATTCTGGGTCTTATTCAACCATAAGAGGGGCTGAGCTCGAAAATAATTTTGGGAAAGATTTGCAAGGAAAATTGATTAGAACAGGAAAAAGGAACAATAGGTTAAAACAGAAGAGAAATTTCTATATAATTTGATTCTTTTAAGCTTTGAATGTATTTGAAGCAGGATCTTTAATAACGGTTATATTTCATTCAAAGTTTTCAAATATTAAACAGAAAAAAAATAAAAAGGGGAAAGGGGTATTTCAAAACCACACCCCCAAGGCTTTAAACGAAATAATGACGACATTTCTTGTCAAAATCAGGCCAAATCAACATATTTGAGGGCTCCTGCCTGGAAAGTCTTTAAATTTTTCGCAAATGTGGATACTAAGAAAGAAAAAAAAACTATTATCAGCATCATTTTAATTCACATTTATACATGATTCAATATTTCTAAAAAAAATATATAGGCAAAAGCTTCGACGAAGAACAATCTTTAAGGAGAATGGAGATTCTTAAATAATTTCTGGGACCACACTAGCTAAGTATGACAAAACAAAACAAAAATTACAAGGAAGAGAAAACAAGGATAATAACAGCCAGTGAAACATAGAAGAAAACTATGCAAATATCTCAGTCGATACCACCGTTCGACCGTCTTCAGTGCACATAATGTACATAATTTTTAAATGGATATAATGTATCTAAAGTTTCAAAATCCAGCCCTCTAGATACTTAACATAATGTATCTAAAATTTCAAAATCCAGCCCTTTAAACATTGAACGTAATTTATCTAAAATTTCCAAAAGACATTAAACATAATATATATAAAATTTCAAAATACAGCCCTCTAGACATTGAACATTTTGTATCTAAAATTAATTCAAAGCCAGGCCATGAATTTGAGAGTTCCTATCTGAGAGGGAACCTTAAATCTTCATAAACATAGGAACATTTAAAACAAGAAAATGCCTTAAATAATTTTCTGAATAGCTGGACGAAAGGAACCAAAATATCAAGCACAGTGATATCTCATACCCTGGTCTTTTACATTCAGCTATGTATTTCTTTTTCAGTACTTTATTGTTTGCGGATTATTTTTTCATTTTACCTATCTAATTCAACCTATCTAACTCATATGGCGTGAGCTCTAACAAAATTCTAAGAATCAATAGATTGATTCAAAAGGAAAATCAGAGGCTTGATGCTGGTTAGGATTTAAAATAAGAGCTCTGAGTCACGATGTCCTTCTAAATATCAAAATTAATTAAAATCCGATCACCCACTCGTAAGTTATAAATACCTAATTTTTTCTAATTTTTCCTCTCCCTTTAGACCCCCCCCCCCAGATGGTCTTATCTGGGAAAACGACTTTATCAAGTCAATTTGTTTCTATTCATGAAGCTTCATTCCGGTTCCTCCACTCCAAGTGTTTTCCAAGATTTCCCCTCCAACTCCCCCCAATGTCGAAAGATCTGGTCGGGATTTGAAAGAAGAGTTCTGAGACATGAATTCCTTCTAAATATCAAATTTCATTAAGATCCGATCACCTATTCGTAAGATAAAAATGCCCCAATTTTCACGTTTTCAAAGAATTCCGGTTTCCCCCACCAACTCCCTCCAATGTCACAGGATCTGGTCGGAATTTAAAATTAGAGCTTTAAAGCACATGGCCCTTTCGTAAGTTACAAATACCTCGATTTTCAAAATTACCCCCCCCCCCCAACTCCACCAAAGAGAGCAGATCCGGTCCGGTTATGTCAGTCAGGTATCTTAGACAAGTTTTTATTCTTCCCATCCAGTTTCATTCTGATCTCTTCGCTTTAAGTATTTTCTAAGATTTCCGGTCCCCCCCCCCCATGACGCTGGATCCGGTTGAGATTTAAAATAAGAGATCTGAGTTACGAGGTCCTTCTAAATATGAAATTTCATGAAGATCCGATCACTCCTTCGTAAGTCAAAAATACGTCATTTTTTTCTATTTTTCAGAATCAACTAGATTCTTTGTCAAAATAGACAATGCAGGCATTAATAAAGAAAACCCAGCTAAATTGTTATTTAATAGTTAAAAATTCATCGAACTTTGAAAATGCAGTTGAAGTACATATAAGTCACAATAATATACAATTATTGAGAAATAATGCAAAGGGGGTCACAAAAAAGGAAGAGATTCCGAAAATGCCGAAAACTAAGAAACTCTGGATTGCTAAGCAATTTCAACTAACTTTAAACCAATTATCCCGTCAATATGCTTATTTCCATTCTTTGAAAGAATATGATTTTTTTTGTTTATAATTTGAATGAATATGCTTGTTTATATTCTTGAAAATCCAAGCGAAACAAAAGCAACTTTTTATTTTTCCTTTTATCAAAAGCAATTTCTTTTATAAAGAATTAAGAAGGCGAAAATATAAGTAAAGATCATAATCTATCTTGCACATATTTTATAGTATTAAATGTGTATATACTTGAAATCTTAGCAAGTCACCTATTATTTTAATAGACTACTAGTCTATTATTTTGAATGCAATAAATTTGACAAAGAAGTTTTGTGTAGCCTTCAGACAAGCTCCAGCTTCTATAGCTATGCAGCATAGTTACACAGTTATACAATTTATAGTTATGCAGTTGAGCAGCATGTGTGTTCTATGCTGCTCTCTTTGTACAGTTATAATTATTAATTCATCTCGAGTCTAGTTAATGATGTACTTGAAAAGATCATGGTTTATACGTTGAAAGAGCAAAATAATTAATTTGTCACTTAATTCAGTTCAATGCTGAATTCTCAATTTACAATATCCCTTGTCCATTTGATTTTTAGAAATTTTCAAGTACCAAAGTTCTAAGGGAGAAACTTGTGCCTCATTTCGCTTTTCCCAGGACATCCTTCGTAAAATTTCCTTATAGATTAGACGACCCTGATGTCCTTATATGGGGTCGGGTTGTATGGAAACCTTTCAATTAGGGGCTTTTGATGAAAAGTATTCATTTCTATAATCAGAATTTTGCCACTGATTTTTGATAATCACAACTTATAACTGATAAAGCTGTACAAAAAACAAAAATACAACCAACAAATACGAGTATAAAAAACTTACGGATGCTATATTCCTGAACCGTGTTTAGATACCCATATACAGGACTATACCCGAATATGATGTAAGCTTTGTCGTTGACTAGAGTCATAGTATGGCCAACAGATGCCAGTGGCCCTGAAAAAGGGACAAATAAACGGTATTGAAGAAAGTTTAACTGATAACATACAAGAGAGAGAGAAAAAGATATTTATTAAACAAAATAAAAAAAAAACGTCCGTATTAACAGCCACTCCGAGAAGTAAAAAACTGGTCCGAAAGGGTGGCAACAATACACTAAAATATAATACAGGACTAAATAAATAATAAAACAACTAATACAAATCGCACATCCTAATCGGCACAACAAACCTAGCAACAAAACAAATTCAACTTTACTAATAAAATTACACCCAAAGAAGCCATAATAAGGTATTCAATTATTTATTTATAGCCTCACCCCCCCCCCAAAAAAAAAAACTATAATTCATACTTACTAACTAAAAAAGATTTCTCTAATTCCTCTCTTAAACAAAGAAGCATAACTATTAATTTAATATTCTTATCGAGATGATTCCAACTTCTAATCCCCCTACGAAGCACAAAAAACGTCTACAGGGACGAAACCATCAACGGAGTATTAATCTTGCCAGAAGATCGAGTATCATAATCGTGAATTATGAATCTCAAATTTACTAAACTATTAAAATATGAAAAATTTGGACCATGTTCTACCCTAAAAGTTATGATTACCCATAATAACTCAGAAATAATGGAGATGAAGAAACTGAAACTCGAATTAAAACTGGTAGTTTACTATTGATGTTGCGCCAGTAGCGTTGACAAATTTTGACTTGAAAAATTTGAAAACGCATCGTCAATAAAGTTAAATTCAATGAAAGTTAAATTCGGTTTCGCCTGGAACCTAGCCTTTCGGTTAGAGACGTACTGCACATAAAATAAGCGTTAAAATATTTCGAAAAGAACCTTCACTTACAATGCTTATATAACTTAGGTGACGTTAAAGAGCAACTGCATTATTAATAATATAGGTCTCAATCCTTAGGACAGAAATGTTCAAAAAAAAAAAATATTTGACAAAGAGAAATTTTCGAAATTATTTTTTTTATTCATTCGCCGTGATTTATTTTAGAAAGTCAAAATCTGACGATTATTAGTTTGATTTAATAGCTCTCGTAGAAATAAAAATGAACTCTAAATTATGCTACTTTTGCAATCACAGAGAAAACAGAAGACAAATACATTTCAAAATACAGCAAAAAGGAATTTTCAAATCTGTTCGCACGGCACTAACGAGTTGTAGTTCGTTGTGATGCCTAGTAATTCTGCTTATCTGTACGGATGGTGTAAGAACGTAGCGGTACTTCTCGTTTGCTAATACTTTCCCGGAAAACTTTCCCGGATTTCACTATTAAGTCATGTCTTCGAGTGAATAAAGTGGAAAAATTCAAAAGCTCAAGGGTACTTTTGCAGTTGCTAAAGCAGTGTCGAGCGTTATTTTAGTAACGCATTTTTAACCTCTTCTAGTACTGCTGATATGTAAGTAATGTTTTGAGTTGGGGAACCTTAAACGAGGCACTAATGCTCGAGGACATCTCTGATGTAGGTTGTATACCCCAGCAGGAGCTGACGATCCAAGAAACCCAGCCTGCTTCCCTTTCTTCTCCGCTTATGTTTGTTTCCAAAATAAAATATATTGTGTAAAAAAAAAATCAGCTCTATCTATGTATTTTCCAGGCAAGTTACAGATATTCTATCCTAAAAGAGTATTTAAAACAAATATTTAGATATATTATCCAAATAATTATAAATGTTAAATATTTATACAATACATATTTCCAAGCGTCATCTGATAAGACAGGAAAATTCAACTTTGGTCCTAGGAAGCATTCCTGAAGATATAAAAATGTCTGCATTTCCACATCCTTTAGAAAATATGTTGATCTTCTCAAGGCATATTTCGGACTCCGAGTGAAAATTCATAATAGAAGAAATAAAATAGGATTCAAAATTTATAAATAGATATTACCAAGTTGGAACCATTGCTATGAAGTTGGAATCCTTGCTTGAGATGGACAGTGATCCACTTCAAGGTAACATACTGATGTTATCACAGTTTATTTTTCACGCTAGATTTTTCATATTTTAGACCTAGATTTAAATCAGCATAAAAATATAAATCCGTGCCAAAATTCCTTTCAATCTATCCATATTATCATAACGTTTTTAACAAGAAAACAATTATCCATAAAAAAGGGAATTCCAAAACGTCTCTACACGTACTAGCCAAGTTTACTTTCCTCAATAAACTTGAATTCACTTTTCAAATCCAGCACATTTGTTCAAAACACAAAAGTGAGACTCGTAAGTTTATTACTTAGCGCGAGAGTTCATGTCTTAACTAGCCTGAAAGGCTGGAAATAACTTCAACCATACCAAAGATAGTCTGAAGGATCCCCACACCAAAGAATACTTTGATCTAAAAATGTATTTGTTTGTTTGGACCCCTCCTTCCTCCTTCCGAGGGACAAAATAATGTCCGTATCTATTACTCCCGGAAGATTTACTCCCCCAAAAAAATAACGAGCCCTACTGTAAGGCAGAAGGTGTCTCAGCTACGGATTACGGAGGTTATCAAATATCGGAAGTGGCGATACCTCAGGCAAGTGATTTGCATACCCAAAACCCAAATGTCAAAGGCAGTTCTCCAACGGCAGCCATGAGATACCAGAAGAAGAAGACACCCCAGAAACACCATATAAAGTAACTGACCTTTCAGTCGCAAGTCATTTTTCCTTTTATTGTTTGTTTGTTTATTTTTTATTTTTACTCTTTTTCGTTACTCTGAGTTTTTTAGTATTGAAAAGAGTGAGTAAAAATCAAATAATAAATACAATAAAGACAGCTTGCGTCCATATTTCTATACATTACTACTTGATTAGATTCTGCAAGTTGTGAGTTTTTTTTTCTTCTCTTTTCCCCTCCTTTTATGTTTTTTCTCTCTTGTTTTAGTATCTTTTATTTTTTATGTATTGCTCTGTAACTGGTTTGCATGTGATTTCTATTTTGATTTGCATTATTATTTTTTATGTGTTTTTCTTCGTTTTACTCCGCGTATCATACCTTCGTATAGTGTGGGTAAAAAATAAATAATAATAAAATCCCAATGCCTCGCTTTAACCTGAATATGAGGATGTCTAGGCACCCGCAGTGATTCTTCTTGGAGGCCATGAGCACCTCTGGAGGCACAGGAGGACCTAAGGTATAAAGTAAGGGAAATATACATAAATCAGACAAACCGCAAAGTTTCGCAGAGCAAACAGTTTTTTGGACCACAAGCTGCTTCCAAATCATGCTTGTCAAATTTAAACCCCATATTTCATTAGTGATGGCACCATCTTTTGTCATTCCACCAAATATAATCAGAGTCTCATCGTAAAGTATTACTGTGTGCCCGTGGCGAGAAGTTGGCTGGTCCATTCCAGATGTACTATAAGGAGTCCATGAATTATCTAAAACGGGAAGGACATTTTAACTCAAAATCAATAAGATCAGACCCGAGACTCTCTAACCAGATTGGAAATAAAAAGTCACGACAGATTTTAAATACAGCGGATAAGGGTTTAATGGACATACTCGTAGTACATATTTACAACACGAACTGGTGCGTAGCTGATCATCTATTCATCACTGATACGTATAGGTATGGAGACCCCCTCCCTAAAAAAGAGAATAAGAGTATAATCTTTTTAAGCTAATTTAACAATTATAAGTACTTGGAAATTATCATTACTAACGGTCCAGACCTTTATAGCCGCCGAGAGAGGATATAGGAGGAATGTTCACCAGTGTGTCAGCCTTAGGCTAAGTATTGGTAAGGTTTTGCAGTAATATTAGGCTGGGACAGTCTTGTATTAGCTGATAGTAGTAGGAGAAGAAGAAAAAATACTAGATAAGAAGAAAGAAATCGGAATCACTGATTCAATTTACAGCAAAAACCTCAATTCCGGTACTACTTTCTACGGACAAAACAAAAGTGTAATGGTTGTTTTTCTCTCTCAATTTACTCCTTCTTGGGATTAAATTGTTTAGCCACTTTTTACTTGCACACTTGTTTAGGGTTTATACGTTTATATATATATATATATATATATATATATATATATATATATATATATATATATATATATATATATATATATATATATATATATATATATATATATATATATATATATATATATATATTTTTACTTAAGTATCAAGTATTAAGTACTCATTGTTTTTTTTAAATTAAATATCAAGTAATAAGTAATTCCCAAATTCTTACTTAAGTATCAAATATCAAGTACTTGCCAAAATTGTACTTAAGTATTACTTCAAGTACTACTTAAAGTATTTATTCTATATATATATATATGTATATATATATATATATATATATATATATATATATATATATATATATATATATATATATATATATATATATATATATATATATATATATTTCTGATATCAAGCCCATACTACCTTTTTCTAAAGCCATTCTGAAGGCATCTTAGCCCCTTCCCTTGCCTATAAAATGTCCCCTGTCATTCCTGTCTTGGAAATCTTAATCAAGAACCAGAATTTCCGTTTTATCTTTTTTAACCGTTTCCCTTATTCGGCTGGTACACACCCAATGAAGTCCAAGAAAATAATCTCAACCAATTTTCAACACATCGGCTTGAATGGAAAAGACTATCAAAACAATTAAGTGCAGTCAAAAAACTCTTGATTGGATCAGACATATCGCATGACAGGATTAACACAGTGCATGTAGAGTTGAACTTCTGGCCATTAGTGTTCAATCAAATCTGGCACGTTTGAAAAAATACAGGATTATTCTGAAACATGTGGGAATGATGGAAAAAATATTGAAAGTATTTTTTTCCATCGTTTGGCTCGTACACACCCAACGAAGTCCAAAATATAATCTGAACCAATTTTCAACACAACGGCTTGAAAGCAAAAGAATTTCAAAACAATTAAGGGCAGTCAAAAAAATCCTGATTGGATCAGACAGATAACATGACAGGATCAACACAGTGCACATAGAGTTGAACTTCTGGTGATTAGTGTTCAGTCAAATCTGGCACGTTTGAAAGAATACAAGGTTATTCTGAAACATGTGGGAATGATAACAAAAATATTGAAAATATTTTTTCCCTTGTTTGGCTGGTAGACACCCAACAAAGCCCAAAAAATAATCTCAACCAATTTTCAACACAACGGCTTGAAAGAAAAAGACTATCAAAACAATTAAGTGCAGTCAAAAAACTTCTGATTGGATCAGACAGATCACATGACAGGGTTAATACAGTGCACATAGAGTTGAACTTCTGGCGATTAGTGTTCAGTCAAATATGGCACGTTTGAAAAAATACAGGATTATTCTGAAACATGTCGGAATGGTGGAAAAAATATTGAAAATAGAAAAATAAACTTTGGATTGGCTTTAAAACGGATAAAAGGTAATAAAGTAGTTCATTCTCTGATTCAATAAATAAAAACCTTAGCGGCAAAAAAAAAACTTAGATTTAAAAGTAAGGAGCCAAGTGAGTCAGTTGCAGACTTTTTTAATAAGAGAAATCAAAGCTCAATAAAAAGGAGCAGCAAAAATCCACACTTTTGGCAGCTAGCTGAAGGTCGCTGGCTGTCAGTGTGCTGAAAGAAAAGAAGAGTATGAAAATGAAGTCTTGATTCACGCTTTGATGACATGTCTCGCCCTCGGCACCTTTACAAGAAAACTGCCTCAAGTTTTCAAGTTAAATTTCAGACATGCTCTGAAAATGTATGGCATCTATATCCTTTGGCTGGTTTTCACTCAAGCAAGCCGTATGCTGTGTAGTCAATTCAGATGGTCGGTAAAACTCCCTACAAACGTATATTATAAAATCACAGGCCTGCAGCAAGCCCGCTGATTCAGACGCATTCCATACGGCTGGTCAAAATGCAGAATGAATGAATGAACTTTATTATCCGTAAAAGTATAAAAAAAAAAACAAAGTACGGAGTATTATAAATAAACAAAAGCAAAAACGATAAACAGCAAGAAAAAAAAAAAAATCAAATTAACAAAAGACATCATGGACTAATTAACCAGTATCAATATGGAAAAAAGGCTGCAGATGGTCGTAAACGTGAATAGAGTACATAGTCTTTTTACATAAATCATCACTGGAAGACCGAATCCAAGAAGCCATATCTATTAAACCAAATCGAGCAATGATTTTTCTGTCTTGGTGCCACCTAGGAAGCCGAAGGAGGAATTTGCAATTCTGAAATAAGCTGCTCGTAGAGTATGGCGATTTTTCTTACGAAACAGATGAGCCATGCCTGATAAAAACAAAAGCACAAGGGCGCAATAAGGGTTATAAATCATGCACAAACCGTTGCGGTTGTAACGGCTTTTGTTTGGGGATATTTTTCCGTAAACGACTCCTAGGTTTTTCACGGCTTGATTCACTAGGGATGAAAAGGTAGTGGAAAGTGTTGGAACAAAACACAGACCAAACCAACTAACTAAAGAAGAACATGGCAGAATTGCAGTCCCAGCAACGGATGGAGCGACCGCACAAGGGCTATTAAAACAAATAAACTCGCATTTAGACGCATTAACTGACAATCCAATCTTAGATAGTTCATTGGTTAAGATAGTAAAATTGGAAAGCAATCCACGGCGAGTCCGGGCAACAAAAAGAACGTCGTCTACATATGCAACAGAAGACAAACCAACATTACCGTAAGAAACAGAACTTTTAAGGGGACGCAGGCACAATGCAAGCACACACTTAAATATACTAGAAGACAATACGGCAGAAGTTGCATCCTATCTATTTCTAGCAGCAGTTTTCACACCATGAAGTGGCAAAAACCATGAGACTAAGTCGAAAATCTTCTGAGAAAAAAGGAATGAAACAAGAGCCAAGAGCTCATATGGCATGAGCTCTAGCAAAAATTATAAGAATCAATAGATTAATTTAAAAGAAAAAACAGAGGCTTAATGCCGGTCGGCATTTAAAATAGGAGCTCTGAGACACAGTGTCCTTTTAAATATAAAAATTCATTAAGATCTGATCACCCACTCGCAAATTAAAAATACCTCATTTTTCTAATTTTTCCTCTCCCTTCAGCCCCCCTAGATGGTTGAATCGGGGAAATCAACTTTATCAAGTAAATTTGTGCAGATCCCTGACACGCCTACCAATTTTCATTGTCCTAGCACATCCAGAAGTACTGAACTCGCCAAAGCAATGGACTCCCCTAACTACCCCAAAGAGAGTGGATCCAGCCCGGTTTCGTCAATCACGTATCTACGACCATTACTTATTCTACCCACCAAGTTTCACCCCGATCTCTCCACTCTAAGCGTTTTACAATATTTCCGGTTTCCCTGTCCAACTATCCCCCAATGTCACCAGAACTGGTCGGGGTTTAAAATAAGAGATCTGAGACATGAGTTCCTTCTTAATATCAAATTCAAAAATACCTCACGAACGGTCACCCGCTCTTAAGTTAAAAAACCTCAATTTTTGTATTTTTCCGAATTAACACCCCCTCCAACACCCCCAAAGAGAGCAAATCCATTTTGGTTATGTCAACTACGTATCTACGACTTGTGCTTATTCTTCCCACATAGTTTCATCCTGATCACTTTACTCTAAGCGTTTTCCAAGATTTCCGATCCCCCCACAATGACACTGGATATGGTCGGGATTTAAAACATGAGATCTGAGTTACGAGGTCCTACTAGATATACCTTATTTTTTCTAATTCTTCAGAATTAACCCTCACCCCAACTCCCCAAAGGAGAGTGAATTCGTTCTGTTTATGTCAATCACGTATCTAGGACTTGTGCTTATTTTTCCCACCAAGTTTCATCCCGATCCCTCCACTCTAAGCATTTTCCAAGATTTTAGGTTTCCCCCTCCAATGTCACCTGATCCGGTTGGAATTTAAAATAAGAGCTTTGAGACATGATATCCTTCTAAATATCAAATTCAATTAAGATCCGATCTAATTTTTCCAAATTAACCGTCCTCCTACGCCCCCTCCCCAAATGGTCCAATCGGGGAAACAACTATTTCAAATTTAATCTGGTCTGGTCCCTGATACGCCTGCCAAATTCCATCGTCCTTGCTTATCTGGAAGTGCCTAAACTAGCGAGACCCGGGACTGACACATTGACAGAATTTTCGATCAAAGTATGTCACTTGGTAAATACCAAGTGCCATACAAAGTAATTTTTCTCTGGGAATGGAATGTTATGTTGAAGGTTGGCTTCATTATGACTTATTTTGGAAAAGGATTATTTCCAGGCTTTGGACAAGCCATGGGTGGAAGTAGTTATAGGTCCTACTAAACTGAAGGAAAAATCGACTTTCTTAATACTTGAAACCCCCTCCCCCTCGCCCTATTTTAGATAGGGCTTGTGATATCAGAGCTCGACATGACCCCTGATCCTAGTCATCTTTGGTCTAACTTTCATTTGGATCCGTTGCTCCATTCGAAAGTTATACTAAATTAAACTAAAAGCTTGACTTTTTTCAGCACTTAAAACCCATTCCCCCTCCTTCTATTTGAGCTAGGGTTTTCAATCTCAAAACTTGATGCCTGTCACGGTCTTAGGCATCTTTGGTTCAATCTTCACTGAGATCCATCAATCTCTCGCAAGTTACACTGAATTAAATGAAAAAAACAACTTTTTTTAGCACTTAAAGCCCCCTCCCCCTAATTAATCTAGGGTCTTTATCTTCAAACATTATGTGTCTTATGGTTTTGGCATCTTTGGCTTGACTTTCATTGAGATCCATTACTTCATTCGCAAGTTAAACTGAGTCAAACAAAAAACTTGACTTTTTAAGCACTTAAAGTCCCCTCCCCCTTGCCCTAATTAGGCTTGGGTCTCCATCCCAGAACAATTCATTCCCAGAACAAAATTCATCTCTCCATTTGCAAGTTACAGTGAATTAAATGAAAAACTCGATTTTTTTTTAACACTTAAAGCCCCATCGCCCTAATTAAGCTCAGTTTTAATCCAAATAGTTCAATTTTAATACAAATCTGACTGGCGGTTCTCCCGCTATACTCGATTGCACAGACGGGCGGACAGACAGACAGATCTCAAAAACCTATATGGATGGATATTTTCCACTATCCAAATAGGTGATGATGCCTGGATGATGATATGCTATTGTGTTCCTTTTTTTTGGATCCAATGAGCCAACATGGCTACCTAAGATGTTGCAAAATCCGTTCGTCTGTCTGTCTGTGTGTCCGTCCGTCTGTTGAATCACATATAGGGGGAGAACAGCTGGTTGGATTTGGATGAAAATTTTGATGGCCAGATTTGGTGTCAAGAATCATGAGACACATTAAGTTGAAAGATGAAGACCCTAGCTAAAATAAAACAGGGGGGAGAGGGCTTTACCTGCTAAAAACAGTTTTTCGTTTAACTCAGAGTAACTTGCAGCTGGAGTGATTGATCTGAATGAAAATTGAACCAAAGAGCCCTAAGACCATGACACATATCAAGTTTTGAGATAAAGACCCTAGCTCAAATTTAACAAGGGGGATAGGGTTTTAATTCCTGAAAAATTTAAGTTTTCTGTTTAATTTAGTATAACCTGCAAATGGAGTAACGGATCCGAATGAAAACTAGACCAAATTTGCCTAAGATCAGGGCTCATATCAAGTTTTGGTATCACAAACCCTATCTCAAATAGGGTGAGGGGGAGAGGGTGTCAAGTCTTAAGAAAGTTGAGTTTTCCTTTAATTTAGTAGGGCCTATAACTTATGAATGGAGTGACAAATCTGAGGTCAGATTCGTCTGAATACCTGAATCTGCTGGAACGAGTTGGACAAAATACCATTACATTGGATCCAGCTAGAATTGCCTAGACTTGTTTATTGCAAACAACATTTAGATGGACAAAGATTCATAACTTCAGTAGTTTTACCAATAATATGGTCCTCAAGATGATGAAATGGTAGAAATCTGGTTCAGTTGACGAGATGACAAAACTTGAACATTAATGTCAGAAATATAAGCCCAAATGGAGTACAGTATGCAAAATTTATCACAAAACAAGGGATTTTAGCTCACTGTCAACCAGTGAACTGTGAAATAATTTCTGTTTTCTTTGTTATATAACTTTTAAACAAAAATTAAACCAAGTGCTAATCCTACTATAATTTCTTTTTCGTAAAAAACAAATACCTTATTTCATATCCAAAAATAGGGCATGGAGCTATATCTGAGTTTACTCTAAATCTAAAGGGTGATGTTTTCTTGTACATTGCCAAAGCACACACACACACAAAAGCTGTATCTGAGTTTACTCTAAATCTAAAGGTGAGGTTTCTTGTTCATTGCCAAAGCGCACACACACAAAATTTTCGTGTCAAAGGTAAAGTATTTGAAAAACAAGTACATTAAAAGTATCTTAAGTAATAAGTATTTTGTAATCTTACTTAAGTATCAAGTAATAAGTACACCCTAGAGTTTTTACTTAAGTACAAGTAATGGAAAATTTTACTTAAGTAGTACTTCAAGTAAAAGTACTTCAAGTAAGTGACAGCACTGATATATACATATATATATATATATACTAGCTGTTGGGGTGGCGCTTCGCGCCACCCCAACACCTAGTTGGTGGGGCGCTTCGCGCCCCCCCAAGCCCCCCGCGCGCGTAAGTCGTTACGCGCCATTGTAGTTGTGTCCCTGTGTCCCACCTGTGAATAGAGATAGATATAAATATATGTTTTTAACTACGTAAAACATGCGAATATACAACATTCTTCGCTGTCCCATTGTCTGTTCACATAAATAGATTGTCAGGTTTACTGACTCTTGAACATCCAACATATAATTGTCCATGGGAAAAACAATCCGTATTCAGATCTATACCTCATTATTCTAATGATGTGTCCCTGTGTCCCGGTCGTCATTTATATTCCCTGTGTCCCGGTCGTCATTTGTGTCCCGGCGTCCCAGTTTGTAATTTCTCTTTGAGTGTCCCGGTCGTCATTTATATTCCCTTTGTCCCGGTCGTCATTTGTTTCCCGGTGTCCCGGTCTTTAATTTCTCTTCGAACAATCCCTGTGTCCCGGTCGTCATTTATATATCCCGCCTGTGCCCCCGGCGTCCCCGTTGTAGTTGTGTCCCTGTGTCCCGGTCGTCATTTATATTCCCTGTGTCCCGGTCGTGATTTGTGTCCGGGTGTCCCAGTCTGTAATTTCTCTTCGAGGTTCCCGGTCGTCACTTATATTCCCTCTGTCTCGGTCGTCATTTGTTTCCCGGTCTGTAATTTCTCTTTGAGTGTTTTTTCTTTTTAGTTTTTTTTTATTTTTTTACCTTTTTTCTTTTTTCAGTTTTCTTTTTCTTCTTTATTTTTCAGCGTCACTATGAAGTACACATCGACGAACCTTTGTTTTTTTAACTTAAATCTGGTAGGCATTGATGACCTTATCCAAGTCAAAATCCCAAACCCAATCATCATCGCTATCATTTTCAGTTTTGATATGTTTTGACTCTCGGTGTCCAGGTGAATTTTCATCTAACTGCGCGGTTTTGCGTTCTTTAGCCGCAAGCCTGTTTTCTTGCTGTTCTTGTGATTCCCCGGCATGCTTTCTTTTCTTACTTTCTCTATCAGCTGCAAGCCTGTTTTCTTGCTGTTCTTGTGATTCCTCGGAACGCTTTCTTTTCTTACTTTCTCTATCAGCAGCAAGTTTTTTGGCATAAACTCTTTGAGCAGCTTCCTCGGCTGTTGCCATTGTAGGTTCTTCAGTCATTTTACAATTAAACATTTTTCCGTGAACATATGTCTTAAATATCTTGAATGACGTCACCGTCAAAGCAAAAATGACGACAACTAATTTCATGACGTCAGCCGACACAGAAACATGACGTCACCTGATCCACAGACAGACAGACAACTTATTTTTATATATATAGATATATTTATATATATATATATATATATATATATATATAAGTAATTTTCATGTAAGCATTTTTTTACACTAAAAAAAAACTGACACCTGACAGAGATCAAACCGTTCGTGGTAACGAACTGTAGTAAGGGGCGACCCGGCTCAATAGTAAAAAAAAACTCAAAAAAATGGAATTTTGATACCGATAGTTACATCAGAAGAATCACATTTTAATGCTGAATTCAAATATATAAGTTTCATCAAGATTAGTTTTACCCATCAAAAGTTACAAGCCTGAGAAAATTTGCCTCATTTTAGAAAATAGGGGGAAACACCCCCTAAAGGTCATACAATCTTAACGAAAATCACACCATCAGATTCAGCGTATTAGAGAACCATATTGTAGAAGTTTCAAGCTCCCATCTATAAAAATGTGGAATTTCGCATTTTTTGCCAGAATGCAGATCACGGATGCGTGTTAATTTGTTTGTTTGTTGTTTTTTCCCCCAAGGGTGATCGTATCGACCCAGTGGTCCTAGAATCTTGCGAGAGGGCTCATTCAAACGGAAAAGAAAATTTCTAGTGCTCTTTTTAAGTGACCAAAAAAGGAGGGTACATAGGCCTCCTCCCACGTCAATTATTTTCCCAAAGTCACCGGATCAAAATCACCAAAATCAAAAATCACCGGAAAAAAAAAACCCTCATATACGCAATAAAAACATGAGAATACAAAAGTTCGTTACGTAAGCTAATTTGTAAGTTACGTATATCTTTTACTAATAAAAACATTCGTAAAAAATTGAAAGTTCTACGCCTCCTCCCCCGCTCTTTTTTTCTCAAAATCATTCGATCAAAACTCTGAGAAAGCCATTTAGCCAAAAAAATAAATATACAAATTTCGTTTTAATTATTCTTCTGCTGAGTTTTTTACTGTTTTAAAAAGTAGAGTTGAAAGAGTCAAACTTTAGCGTAAAGAGCGGGGCATTGATGAGGAAGCAGCCCCTTTCATATACGAAGTAATTTCTCTTCGTTTTAAGTTTTAATGTCGCTCCTTACTTTCAGTTAAAAAAACTTGTTTTTTTTTTTTTTATTTAATATACTAAAGGAACACCCAAACTAATATTCCAGCTATAAGGCACCAGTGCTTCTCAATCACCTGTTATTACAATCATGAAGATAAGGGAGGAAGGATCTGGGAAAGAAATGAGATAATCATAATTTAAGAAATAGTTTAATTCACAACAGGTAAGCATGGCCCATTTGAATGATGCCCTGTTCTTTCATATTCGGGAAACTTTTTAGGTAAGTTATGGGTATTCGCTGTTTAATACTAGAAAATAAATGGTTTAACCATGATTAAATTCTCCTTGATGTATATGGTGCTATCCATTTTTTATTATTATCATTATATTTATAGATGTTATGATACATTGCAATTTATAAAGCTTATTTAATGGACTCTCCTTGTATTTTTTTTTAAGCAAATTCTTTACATGTTAAGTGTTTAAATGTCTAATGTTCTGAGATCTTTTCATAATCCCAGTCCCACAGGCTATGTAGCCTTTGTGAAAATTCGTAGATTGTAGTGTAATTATTGCACTATTATATGGAAAATAAATCTATCTATCTATCTATCTATTTATCTGTCTATCTGCTGTCAAAAGGATTAAGAAAATAACCCATAGCAAAATCTTTTCAACCGATACCATTTTCATCAGTCAGGATTTATGGCCAATATGACAGATGAAAGCCTATTTGGGAGTGACAGTCTTGTTTCCGCTTAACAGCATGATATGTGCACGTCTTATGGAGAACTGGTGAACGAGCACAATATTAGACTGAAAGTGAGTATGCTATCACTGACAACGCTGCCAATATGCTCTCGGTACTTCGATTGAATTTGCCTGGAGGCAAAGAGGCAGAAGATAAAAAAAAAGAACTTATAATCGAAGAGGAAGTTCTTAGAAATAGATGACCATGGAGGATCAACAAGGCTTAGTTGCTCGCACATATGCTGTATCTCGCCGCAAGGAGCGTATTTAAAGAAGCTGACAGCATTTCTTCAGTCATGTGTTAAGTACTGTCAGTTTTGCTAGAAGCAGTCAGATAGATTCCAATCTTCTCCAGTAGTATGTCCTCATTCTAGCGACTGGGAATTGTTATGCGTTGGAATTCAAAGCAAATGACCGTCTGTCCTATTCTAAGGGTCTATGTCCTATTCTAAGAAGCTGGTGGCATTTCTCCAATTAAGCCAAGGTATTGAGTATTTTCAGCTTTGTTAAAAACAGTCAGATAGCTACTGATATTCTCCACCAGCATCGTTTCATTCTAGCAGCTGACAACTAAACAAATGGAAATCACAGCAAGTGACCGTCTGTCCAATTCCAAGGGGCCCATGCTATTCTTCAAAACGTTTGCCAAAGCATGGGCAAAATTAACTCCGGATGGCTCCTGTTATAAGAGATAGTTCCATTACTCGAGCACATTGGAGATCAAACAATTGGAGTCCAATCTGAAAGATGTGTCACATCATCTACATCCATGCTTGAGCCAGAGTCCGAGAGCTTGGTTCGTTCAAAACCTAGCCAATTCATTCAAAATAGCCATGGATAGCAGAATATGAAGTTACAGCAGTGACAAGAACTTCATCCCTGCAACAATACTTGATTCTCATTTCCGGATCGGAAACTACAATGAAGATGAATCGGAGGAAAACCATTCTATTTTACAAACTGCTTTTGAATCTGAGCAAAAATCAGAGATAGGGATGATATGGCTCCAGAAAAAAAAATGGTGTGCCCTCACCAGCAAAGCATCCTCACTTTTGTGCGTCAAGAGATCAAAATATATACTAGCTGATGATGAAGGCTAAAAAATAAGAGATGAAATATCTGACGAGGACATAAGCCCGTTGGCATACTTGGAAGAAAACCTAGACAAATATCCAACTGTGGCATCTTTAGGAAGAAAGCAGTTGAGCATCCTGGCTTAGCCGGCGACAAAGTTCAGTATTGTACGGAAGATTTCGGATCCACAGAGGACAGGATCAACATCATAGCATTTTTCAAATCTTGCATTTTTAAGTGCAATGTTAGACATGTTTACTGCCACTTTTAGTATAGTTCACCACTTTGAATTGTAATATATTGGTAACTGACACAAAAATCTTTGAAGCGTAATTGCTTTAAAAATAAATACGGTAATTTAACTGCTGAACTCACCAGTTATATATATGTTACCGTGAATGTCGACACATATGTGTACATATGTTACCGCGAATACCGAAATCTGGTGAATGTCGACATTCACCGGTGAAAGTCCGAAATTAGGATATTTAACAAATATTTCGTACATACACCAAGCGACTTTATGTTTGTTGACTAGTCAGCTTTGTCAGTCTTATGCAAGGCTTGGTGGCGATAGGATAGGTTAGGCTATGTTATAACTCTTGGTGTATGTCCAAAATATTTGTTAAATATCCTTATTTCTCACTTTCACCTCTGAATGTCGACATTCATCAGGTTTTGGCATTTCACCGTAACCCATAAACTTGTTTTCATATCCGATATCTTCCATCAAAATTTAGAGGCGATACTCCATATCTGGTAAAACTATAACCGCCAGCAATATATATATTTTTGAGTCTGGGACAATTCCCGACGTCACAAACACAAATATTGATATCAAACGTGGCGCACTGTTAAAATAGATGAGGGTAGGGTAATTTTACTTACTCAGTATATTATATGCATAAACAAATGGAGAATCGGTGAAACTATAACCACCGACAATATAAATTTTAGAGTCCGAGACAATTCCAGAAGCAGATGCACGAGCTAAACCTTCCACGTGGTGAACACTAATTTCTTCGAAATAGCCCATTTCTTTCCATTGACTACAATCATTGCCTGTAAAATAAAATATTATCGATAATTTTCTAACATAAACAGGTATAATTGCCCAAGAAAATTGTATGTTTTTCACACAAGGAGGCATAGTACGTGATAACCTCATCCGCAAAGCGCTGAAAAGGGTATCCAATGTAGAGTTTGAGATATTTTTTGTAAGAAAACTCAATTTTTGTGAATGTGCGTGCGTGTTTTTCTGGATTTTGCGGGTGTTCATTCTGAAACATAAGCTAAACTACCAAAGTACAAAACGTAAAAATTTTGAAACATAAAAATGACCATATAGAGATATTCCAAAAATTTTCAGAATAAAAAGCAGAAAACAGAGCCTGACATGACGTCATAACAACATCATGCGAAAGATAAAGGCTCAAGCTGTCAATAGTAGCAAGTAAATTCTAGCAAGCGAATAGTAGCAAGCGACATTCTAGTAGTTCAAATTAAAAATTGAAGATAATTGCTTGAAAACATCTTTGCTGGCGTGGGAGTTGAAATATAAATATACCCTGGTTTCAGCTATACTCGCCGAATGCGCACCGGTAATAATCAGTTTGTGTATTTTTATATATTGACTTCTTTACTTTATAAAACATATCCTATGTTTCATTACTATTTCAAGTTATTTGACTTCAAATAACTTGAATCAAGGGACGATGTCAATAGCATAAAAATTTCACATATTAGTAAGCTAGCAATAGACTTTGGCGCCTATCATAAGTGCAGTAAAGAAGCCTTGAATTCTCAAATCCTAGTAAAGTATAGCATATAGTATATAGACAATATGTAGATCAACAAAGAATATTGATTTAGCTTTACAGCTTAGTTCGATGTATCTTTATAGATGTGTGATAAAAAAACAAAAAAACACTCAATTACACGAAAGATTGTGTTTTCACGCATAAATACCACATCTTACATACCATAAACGAAATAATATTTTTAAATTAATATTTAACACAGTACAGTGGTGATATGACTATTCATCTGATCTGAAGGATATTTCCTGCTATCTTTCATGTTTTTGTTTGGGACACATTATTTTTATAAAAAGTGTCATTATATTTTTTCTGAGCTTAGTTTACAGAAGTGCTTGACTAGATACCAATATCAAGGACAAATTATTTTGGCCAATCACAATTTTTTTTTCTTTTTTTAACTCATTGTTTTCTAAGCAGGTCTGGCAGGTCCAAAATGATACTGTCATTTTGGTGTCTAGCCAATTATACAAACCAACAGGACTCTGATATATATATATATATATATATATATATATATATATATATATATACATATATATATATATATTTGTGTCACTATAGTATCTAAAATCAATGACCTTTCTGCGAAATTAGACGGTTTTTAGCATAAACACAAGTTGTTCTCCCATTTAGCCTTGAAGGTACGTAGTGACCTTCTCATCGGAGATCCTCCTATTTTGTTGTACAAAAAGCCTTCCAAAAGACTTAAAAGGCGCAACTGACCGTAAAACCATTATAGATAGCTAGTGACCACGCCTTGACGGCGAAATACTAGAATTACACCGATCTAAAGCTGAATGGAAACTTGAGGACCGTTTTAAGCAAACTGCGAGCCAGGTAGTTGGGAGAACCACAATGAGTCATCTTTCGATGTTAAACTGAAGAGGTAAACTTTTGTTGCCGTGGTTAAGCGAGTACATGATGACCTTGACGAATCCTCCCTGAATGCACTAAAATTGCTCGGCGTAGTAAGTCAACCACATTCAAAGTATTTTTCCCGACACGTAACGACCAAGAAACATTCCATGGAGATTCAGTCAGTGGAAATCGGGTACGAACACCATCAAGTTGAAGAGCTTGCATTTTTATCACATCGCTTCTTCAACTACCACATTATTAGTGACCTAGCCACCAGTTGTAAGCATAATAAATTACGTTCCAAATGTGGTGAAATTGGTCACGAATCAATTTCCAATTTCCAGTGTCTGAGAGATGTTTTCTGTGTTGACTGTATAAGTATGGGTTATACATGTTATAGCTTTATGTGCACAAAACATTGCAAACCTCCACATCCCTCTGTTCAATCATTAGCTTATACTCATGGAAAATAAATGGTTCATTTTGTAATAAAATCCCAGTTTTGGGGAGCCTCCACTCCAAGTTTGATCTGATTTGACTTCAAGAAAACTTTGTAATCAAACACGGGATGAACGTGTTGTCACAAAATATCTTGCAGTAAACTCCGTATATTGGCAAGGTAATACCTTATCAATTGTTCTGGTCAGTTCGACCATTCTTAAAAAGTTTCACAATGACCTCTTTCCTCCATTCACTGGACACACTCAGAGTTTCCCATATCTGATTCAAAATTTTGTGAAGGGGTTTTATTAGGACCAAGGAGCCGTTTCCAACAATTCAGGCTGTAAGTCGTCAACTCCGGCAGCTTTGCCGTTTTTCAGCTTTCCTAGCGCGGTTCTAACGTCAAAATTCTAATGGGTTCGGGATGGATATCCAGCTCGAAGAGTGACAATCCAGACGGAAGCTCTATAGGAGTAGTAGGGGAGGAAAATTTAGTACTTCGTTGAAGTATTCTCTCCATCTTTTATCAATGTCTCCTTTTTGATTACGCAGTTCATCCGTTTTGCTTTCAACAGCATATGTAGGTTTTCGAAAATCACCAATAATCTCCTTCGTTATTTGGTACACTGTCCTATTATCATCTTTGCTGGCAGCTGTCTCCACTTCTGCTGCCTTTGTCTCCAATAAGCAGCGTCGGTCATGTGGACCGCTTTACAGCGTTGTTTATATGCCTTGAAGAGGTCTCAATCTTGGGGATGAAAATACTATCCCAGTATTTCAGTTGGATCGTTATTTCTTACCCGTCTTGAACGAGCTTCCAGGAGCCATCACCGATCCACTACTCACTCTTCTTTTTGCGTAGCCAATTAACTTTTCAGTGGCCCCACTTACATAATTCACAAGTTTGCTCCACGTCTGGTCAACTCAGACGACTGTTTCGTTCCAATGTTGAGCTAGGAAATTTGTTAGAAAGGACAAAACAGAATTGTCAGATTCCTTATCACGGAATTTCCGAATGTAAAACACTTTCATAGTTTTCTAAGCTTGGCGACAAACTTAAGCTTTAATTTAAAACTAACAATCACTATTTCGTGATCAGAATAAGAATCATCCCTACGAAAAGTTTATACATCTTCTAGAGAACGTCCGAGCGGCTTTCTGATCAGTCCATGTATATTGGTATATATCGCGGTGTGGGAACCTCGGTCCACCAACAATTAGCCAACAGCTGGCGCAAACGTCAATTAACCGCACTCCATTGTCAATTATTACACCAAGACCCTGCTCGCCAATCACTTCTCAGGCATAGCTGTAATTACTACCAACTTAGACATTAGAATCATCACATAAAACAAGAATATCACGTTCAGGTAATGATTTGACTAGATCAGTTACTTCAAAAGAACGCATCTTTTGCGGAATCATCAGCCTCATTCGTTGGGGCATAAGTAGCTACGATTACATATTTAGACTTGGAACAAGCAAAACCAGCTTTTAGCGTCCTTTCATCGTTCTGTATAAACTCGAGCATCAATTTCTTAGCTGATTTCTTAGGGTAACTCCAGCTTCACATTTCCTCTTTTTTCCAAAGAAAAAGACTTCATATCTATCAACACGTATGGATCCAGAACCTGCAAGTTTGGCTTCCGAGAACCGTTATTTGAACAATTTATAATATGAGGGTCTTAATTGCACCTTCTAAGCGGCCAGACTGGGCATCAGTATTAATAGTCCTTACATTCCAAGATGCATAGCAGAAAGGTTGCTCCGTCGCCAGACAACGAGTCCGGGGGCGGTCTGTGACCATCATCTGTGGAGTCAAAACTAGATCGAGGCAATGTCAATTCGAAAATTAATTCTACATGAACCAAACTTCCTTTTGACTGTTTTTTTTTTTTTTTTTTTTAGCGAATAGGGGTACCCATGGCTAAGCGATTTAACCATGTAAGTTTCAAGCCAATCAGGAATTTTTTGGCCCTGTTTGAAGCACCATTTTAGGGAGATTTTGGGAGACCCATACCTTCAAATAAATCATTTTTGTTTATTCGGGTTCCCTTGTTCCAGGGACTTGATTTCGAAATGTTTATAAAAAAAGTTCATTGGCCCTTTTTTGACCAATTATTGGGTACTGTTTTCTGGGGATCCAATTTTAATCTATTTTTCTTCTGAATTCAATTCTCCTTAGACCAATTCTTTTTTTTTTTTTTTTTTTTTTTTTTTTTTTTTTTTTTTTTTTTTTTTTTTTTTTTGGTGTCCATACCCAAAAACATTTTTAAAATAATATTTTCCTCATTATCTAAGGATTTACGGCAGTAAGATCGGAACTGATAAGCAAAAAAAAAAATTGTGTTCCATTTCCAAGGTCCTCAAGCCCCCCCTCCCAACAAAAATTGTGTCCCCTTTAACCCAGGGATAGATCCCTGAAACTTTCTAGCCTATCTGGCATCGAAAATCAAACATGCCCCTTATTTACAGGAAAATGTACATTTTTTTTGGGGGGGGGAGGAATAAAAGAAAATAAACTATTTAATGATTTGAATAACAAGTGTCCAGACATTCGGAAAAAACTAAGGATTTATGGGAGGTGGCGGGGCGTACCTCACTGTCATAATAGGTGGAGATTCATACTGAATACCTATCGATTTCATGCTGGTCACCGCGACCTTCTTAACCATGCAAACAAGTGCAAATTTTCCCGGTAAAATTATTTCTTCCAACTATAAACAACTTGACACAGAGTAAAGCAAAGGAACCGCGAAGGAGAAAAATCGTGACACTCGAATAAGCACACAATAATGAACATTAGTATAATACAAATACGAATCAGAATGTTAGAGATGCCTCCAAATGTAAAAAGTTCTTGAACATCTTTCCGCACCCTGCTAAAATTTCTCTAGTCAGGATTACATCATTTCAAGGTAGAAAAAAAAAATTGTTCAAGCGGAAAAGAAGGAGGAACATTAAAACTTAAACCGAATACAAATTATTTCGTATGAGGGGGCTACCTTCTCCTCAGCCCCTCGCTCATTAAGTTGAAGTACTTTAGGGCTTTACAAAAGCTCCTCATTCCAATCCAACATTGTTGGCATTCAGCATGTGTGTTTCAGCATTCGTTCCTTAAGGATTAGGACAAAGAATCAAACTTTAGCCGAAACAGCGAGGGGTTGAGGAGGGGCCGTTCCTCTTATATACGAGATACTTTCAGGTCGTTTCAAGTTTAAACGTTACTCTTTACTTTCAGCTGAAAAAATCGTTTTCAAATAATTACTAATCGTTTTAAAACCATGCCCAGGCCTGACAAAGATGTGACGTGTCCGGCCCCATAAACCCCCGATTTCTGGTTAATAAATTGTATATATCAATTGTAAATTGATCGGTAGCGTCCCGATTTTTCAGATTTTCTGCTCAAGAATTAAAATGTAAAATTGTAATGGATGAAATTTAAGTGTTTTGACAAGAATTTCGATGAACAGTAATTTCCTTGAACAAGTCCTCACTAACATGATTACTATAGAATTTTAGGCGGGCGGCAAGGGGTATTATTATTCATATGGATGGAAATTTTGTGTGACTTTTTATCTTCTACCCGACTTAAGTCACGAGCTCTACAATAGGGTTCTCTGATGTTTAAATACAGCAGATTGCTTACATATGTTAAAACACACTGAAGTATTGTATATAAATAGAAAAAGAGAAATAATATTACTTAAAATAACTGAAAATTAAACTCCTGGGAGGACTCCCCCCTCAAGAAACTTCCTGGCAAGACTCATGACACATCACCCCCACTCTTCCCACCTCTTTGCCTTAGGCAAGTAAATGTAATATTTTTCTACATAGAAAAAGATTTTAGCAACAGGAGGGGCACTATAACCTTCTCCCCCTAGCACTAACAATAAGGCGTAGACCAAAATTTTCTCAGAAGACAAGAGGGATTAGATCCCCATTTCCATCCCCCTTCCCAAAATTCAATCTATAGGTATCTAAAAGTTAAAAGAGAGTTATAGTATTTAGGCATTTAAATACACTGTTTGAGATTTCTGTCCCTCCACCTATAAAATGACCCTCCTTCATAACAGCTGATGCGCACTTACACATCACTGTGTATAGTTTCATAATAGCATTTTCCATAATAGCTGATGCGCAATTATATATCAATAAACATAATAAACAAAAAACTAGTGAATCAACATTGCTTCCTCTACAACTGGAAAGCAAAATACATAATTAGTTTGGTTATAATTTAAATCAATCAGCTATCTCAACTGCCAGAATTTTTCATCGCGGTTTAATGCAGAATCACAAATTAGTGACGCAAAATGGCAGAAAACGCCACTTTCCCGTAGGCCAATCTTCTTTGGTAACTTAAAAACGGTACTAGAACTCTTTAATTTCCCTCTAATGAGCCCTCCCCCGATCTTCTAGAACCACTGGTTAGATACGATCACCCCAGGGAAAAAAAAATCTGTATCCGTGATCATTCTTCTAGAAAAAAATTTCCACATTCTTACATATAGGAACCTTCAGTAGGTTTTTTTTATATGATAAATCCAATGATGTGATTTACATTAAAATTAGCTTTTGATGGGCAACATGAAACTTAATGAACTTCATATATTTAGAATCAGCATAAAAATCCGATTCCTTTGATGCACTGATTGAAAGAATCAAAAAATTTTTTTAAGACTTTCGGTTACTATCGTTCCGAGTTGCTCCTTACTTGCAGTTTGTTACATCGAATTCTTTGATGATAAGACATTAGCTGTAGCGTGAATAATAATACCATAGCCGTTTGCAACTTTTTGGAGGGAATAGAATAGACACTCTAATTCAATAAACTTAACATAATTCAACCAACTTACCTGCAAACTCTTCTTTACAAATACATTTGTGGTTTTCAGGGTCACAAAAGCCATTTGTCGAGCAATTATTTGGACAGATACTTTCTTCACACGCAAGTCCTTTGCGAAAGGCATTGCATGTGCAAACACCATCTATGCACATGCCTTCTCCGCTGCATTCAATAGATTTCCCTCCTCTGGGACAGCCACCAACCCTAAAGATTTACGTTAGTATTAGTGTATAGTCATACCCCTGGGGAAAGCCAAGGAGATGGAAGAAACTAAATACGCGCCCGAAACTACGCTTATACTCCCTTTCAAGGGTTTTGTCGTTCTTTCTTACCTAGCCAAAGAAGAGCTGTAATACCAATTTACAACATTTACCAATTTACCATATAAATTTTAAAATCACTTTTTTAAAATCAGGGAAAAAATTAATAAAATTACAGCGTATTAAGAAATAATCTACAGCCTTTTTATTTACATATTAATCACAATGACAAAGTGACTATCTCTACTAATATACAAAGACTAAAAAAAAGAAGAAAAAAGTCTATACTGTCCCAGGACACTTATCATATGATGCACAAAAAAGAAGTTGAAATTATTCAATAGTCTATTCAAGACAATGACACTCTTACGAGTTCGCACAATTTTGTTTTCTTATTTCTCTTGATTTTTCCCCCAATTTTTTGTTGCGTAGGTGTCTGACACTCTTACGAGTTCACACAATTTTGTTTTCTTATTTCTCTTGATTTTTCCCCCAATTTTTTGTTGCGTAGGTGTCTGACACTCTTACGAGTTCACACAATTTTGTTTTCTTATTTCTCTTGATTTTTCCCCCAATTTTTTGTTGCGTAGGTGTCTGACACTCTTACGAGTTCACACAATTTTTTTTTCTTATTTCTCTTGATTTTTTTTTTCATTATTTTGTTAGGTAGGTTTCAAAGCCGTTATTTACAACACTTGATATTCATATGGCCAGCTTTGTCATCGCTGTATGTTATAAACACAGCCTCGCAAAAATCAGAGATAGTATGATAGGCAAAATTCTCCAATTATATCAAGGCGCAATTTAAGCTGCCACTCTATCACCCTTCATTTTTACGCCGTCTGATCTTTGCCATCGTATGTGTCTGTCTTAAAAAAGGAGCCGCATGTCGGTATTCCTGCTAAAAACTTGGTAGTGGAGGAGAACTAATTGCAGCTTGAACCACATTTGATTTCAAACCTAGTCAGGACTTTCCTTGCTTCCCCGCCGAGTCAGGACTAACCTTTTATTGCTTCAAAAAAGGATTTGCCCGCTTTACACCAATTCAATTTGTCACGACCATTCCTTTTCTGCCCTTCAATATGTACCACAAAGATGAAGTTCTCGACTCCTTACCCTCAAAGCTATAAAATGGTACATCTTGTGAGCGAATTTTGTGAGTAAAACCCATGTCAGGTCTTTAATCAGCTCATAAAGGACTTTTTCATCTTCTTGTTTAATTGTATGGAGACGCCAAAGCATAATTTTCCATGCAATTCCTGACCCTGCAGTGCCTGAAAACGAACGCAAGATCCTGTATCACCTAGCAAAGACCAATCTCGCCATGCCACAACAGATTGCTCATTAAAGACTATTGATCAGCTTTAAAAAATCTTTCTATATTTATTCAAAAGCAGATTTTCTTGTCATGTCAGCTTTCTATTGTCACTTAATCTTCTGTCTCGCCCTAGACGTAGAATACAAAATGGCAAATAGCAGTACTAAAAACCCGTAAAGAAACGCTACTTTTGAGATTTCAAAATTTTCTATTTATTATTCTAAGAAGACATTTTGGGTATGGGACCAAAAACGTAATATATCTTGAGCCCTTTTAGATGTTAGCTCAACTTCTATTTCAAACTGGTTCCTATATGATCTCTAAAATGGGGTTTTTCACTCGAAAGCAGAATAATGGCTAAAAGTAAAAAAGAACTTGACATTATAGCTTCAAATAATTCTCCTAAAATCAAAGAGTTCGTAGTAACGAACTGTAAGTAAGGAGCGACCCAACTCAATAGTAACCGAAAGACCCAGCTCTAAATGGGTACCTGAAGAAATTGGGGGAAGGTAACACGAAGGGTGTGCTAAAGCACACGCTGGTTGGCCCCCAGCCCCCCATTTCACTTCTTGGTTGAAGGCCCAAGAAACGGAGATCAGCACCGCCAGTAGGGACTGTAAAGCCCAATGCTGTACTCTTTACCTTTTTTTACCATCAAAAGTTACAAGCCTGAGAAAATTTGCCTTATTTTCGAAAAAAGGCGGAAACACCCCCCCCCCACCCTAAAAGTCATAGAATCTTAACGAAAATCATACTATCAGATTCAGTGTATCAGAGAACCCTACAGTAGAATTTTCGAGCTCCTATCTCCGAAAATATGGAATTCTGTATGTTTTGCCAGAAGAAAGATCGCGGATGTGTGTTTATTTGTTTGTTGTTTTTTTTTCTCAGGGGGATCGTATCGACCCAGTGGTCTTAGAATATCGCAAAAGGGCTCATTCGAACGAAAATTAGAAGTTCTAGTTCCCTTTTTAAGTGACTAAAAAATTGGACTAGGTCCCCTCCCAAGCTCATTTTTTCCCAAAGTCATCCGATCAGAATTTTGGGAGAGCCATTTTGTTCAGCTTAGTCGAAAAATCTATGAACTATGTCTTTGAGGGTGACTTGATTTCCCCGCAGTAACCGGGGGAAGGGCTGCAAGTTGTGAACTTTGCACATTGTTTACATATAGTATTAGTTATTGGGAAATATACAGACGTTTCATTGGGGATTTTTCAGGTGGGAGGGAGGGTCGGGGGAGATTAAGTGGGAGAATCCTATATTAATATATAATCCTATAGAATTCCCATGGAAGAATTTTTCATGAGGGAAGGAAATTTTCCATGAAGAGGACACCAGATTCCCCGGCATTACTTAAAAAACGATCAGAAATTAAATAAAAAAACTAGTTTTTACTGAAAGTAAGGAGCGACATTAAAACTTGAACCGAACAAAAATTATTCCGTATATGAAAGTGGTTATCTCCTCCTCAATAAATCCTACCATATACTTACCATATCATGTACATTACCATATCATATCATTACCATATCATACTTACCGTATTGGATTGTAAAGCTCCTTTCATAAAGTAACAGCAGTAAGCTTTATACCATATGCTTCAGACCTTGAATACTATACTCTACTAGCAGTATTAGAGTAAATATGATACAGTAATTTTGAAAAAAAAAAATGGTAAATATAAAATTTTGGAGTATGATATCTATGGCTAATTTATGCCTTGCCACTGAATTAGATTATATTGTTAATTATGATTAGTATGTAAATTATTGATATATCTCACTGCAAGCTATATTAAGTTACATTTATTACTTTTCTGTAAATTTGATGTATAAAAATGCTATTTTACTCAAAGAAAAGCTTTCGAAACACAAGTTGTGCTGGTAAAGTGTCAGCAGCTTTTAGGATTCTGCTACTGGCAGCTTTGGAACTTTTTGCACACCTGTCCCTAAGGAAAACTTAATACGGTTTAGAGAAGATCAAAGCGATAGGATAAACTCCTTCAATGTCAAGCTTCATGCCTTTCTTTTTGACTGGGGCTAGGAAAACCTATTCCAACTGTGTAGAACTGACCAGATTCAATAACATACTTGATTGCCTAAAAACTTCCGATATCAAGTGGGGAAATTAGAGGACATTGTGTCAGTGCAGGAAATCTTTGAACAATAGAAATGGAAGATCTATCAAGACTAATAACAGTGGTTTCAGGTGGGTGAGGTAGGTTGAAATTAATCTCATCTTGGCTCCTACACCAAAGCATCTATTCTTTTTTCTATTTTTACTACATAAATAGCATTTTTTTTCATCTTCCTAATGAACAATAATTTGACTTCATTTTTTTTTTTACGAGAACAAGCTTATTTTCATTTTTCTTGACGTTTTCTTTAATTTATTAGCTTCATCCAACTTGACATTTTTGATAGCTCATGAAGCAAAATGAGGCATATAAGGACCTTAACTGAGAGACTATTGCGACCAGTTTAATAGCTATTCTTCCAAGTGGGGTAATAAAACAAAAAGCTTAAGAACGTTCCTTCACGGCTAACAAAAAACCATCTAAATTATTTACTTACTTATAGCTTATGTTGAAACCACTCATATTAAAAGCCAAATCAGAATAAAAATGAACAAGCATTTTGTCATTACTTCCTTGAATTTCCATGGGTTTTCTAGTGGTATTGTCCTTTTCAATGACACCGCTATAAAAAAAAAAAAAAAAATAAATAAAGTGACGGTACGAACACACAATCACTATGGATAGCTCTTGGTACAGAGACCACTTGTATTCAGTTTCAACATGTCTGCGCACAGCACGAGGAGTTATAGGGCACAACCCCCCAATATTTGTCCAAAGGGCCAGCTTTTAAGGGAATTGAGGAACTGTAACCTAAAATGCATTATTATAGGTACCCCCCTCCTTAATATCCAGTCTTTTGAAACTGTGATGTTCACTATGCTTAAATACATCCGAAGAAATGCATTGTAAATTAAAAGATCATTTACATTATTTCTGAACCACTCCTGGTCGTACATAAATAAGCTCAACTAGGCTAGTTTCTAAGCACAAACAGAAAACAAAGTTTCATTGACATCTAGCAAACCTTTTTAATAAACAGCCTGATACCTAAAATTTACCCCCCCCCCCTTACAGGATTGAGGTTTTCAGAGACTGTCTGACAAAGAAGATCTATCAGCTAAAGGCATGTCTGCATGGAAAGTGGAATCTGTCAAGCATACTCGCTTCCTCTGTAAATACCAAAATTTGAAGTTTAAACTTGCTTTATTTTATGATTTGCCTGCTTTGGCAAGTTTAGATATAATTGACCTCTTCCCTCCCAAAATAAATCTCTTGTGTGCTCTCCTTATATTTGAAAAAATCAATAGGACTAATCAAATATTTTGCGCTTGCGTTACAATGTAATTTTAGGACCTATTAACAATCAAACTGTTTGAAATACTATATACCTGTAACTAATTATTTCGTTTATTTCTATCCTACTTAAGGATTTTCTCCCACTCAGTACCTCTTAAGGACACCCAATTTGACATTTCATCCCTCCCAAAATAAATCTCTTATACCTGTAACTAATTATTTCATGTGTTTCTATCCTGCTTAAGGACTTTCTCCCACTTAGTACCTCCCCCCCCCCCTCAGAGGGTATAAATACCTGCTTCATCAACATGCAGTTTACGACACTTTTTGGTTCTCACGTAACTCAATCCCGTAAGGAACCTTGCTACACAGAGGTAGGGGAGCATGATACTCCCATGTCAGCAAATGAGAAGACTTGGGCTATTGGCTTGAAACCGAGACTCGTGACCTTGATGGGCAGCCCACAGGGGGGAAAAGACAACCGAGACATCTACAACTACTACTACTACTATTAATAACTCACTGCAGCACCAAGCCGCCCGAGGCCAACACAGCTACGCATGCTCCTCCTCCAACCTAATCTATTCAAGACCTCCCTCTTTACATCCTCCCAGGAAGTTCCCATTTCCTTTAAATCTTTATTTATGACATCCTCCCAACCCAGACAAGGACGACCTGCTTTCCGTGTAGCCCCAGACGGTTGGCCAAGAAGGACAATATTTGGCAATCTGTCATCCTTCATCCGCAGAACGTGGCCTAGCCACCTCAACATTTCTTTCACTATAGCCCTAGAAAGCGGGATTGAACCACATTTTTCGTACAACCTACTGTTTGAAATACGGTCAGTCAGCCGGGTACCCAGAACAATCCGTAGGCAATTTCTCTGGAAAACATCTAGTAAATTTTCATCTGCTTGCGGAGCGTCCATGCTTCAGAGCCATATTTGACCACAGTCATCACTGTAGCTTCCAATATTCTAATCTTGGTTTGCAGACTTATCTTTCTATTCTTCCAAACTTTTTTTTAACTGTGAAAAAAAAACACCCTGAGACTTAGCTATTCTACTTTCAACATCTTCACTGTTCCCACCGTCTTTACTAATAATACTACCGACGTAAGTGAAGCTACCAACCTGATCAATTTTTTCGTTACCCAACGTCACCTTTTCATCTCCACTTATTCCTAGCCTTAGTGACTTAGTCTTCTTCATATTAATTTTCAAGCCCATTCTAGCACCCTGAACTCGTAACAACATTAGATATGTAGTCTATGTAGCTATGGAGATATGTAACCACTTCACGTTTCCGAAACTAATTTTTGATTAAACATAATCTAAAGATGTAATTTTGGAATGTGAGGACAATGAACCAGGTAAACAAGACAAAACAAGCTATTAAAGAGATAAAACAATGCCTCATTCATATTCTTGAACTCGGTGAAATAAGGTAACCCAAAAATAGATTAAAGAAGTTCGACGAACGAATTTGCTACGGCATTTAAATGCCATCCCTCCATTCACCTCACTGGAGTAAGACTTGTGATGTGATCACTTGCAAACAAAGAAATGCCTAATTGGAAGCCATTCAGCGAATATACAATGACAGCCCACTTCGCATTTAGTCATACAAAAAATGGGCATTACTAAGTGCTATTCTCTAAGGCTGAAAATGAGGAAACGATGCTTTCTACAGCAGGCAGAATTCAGTCAGAATGTTCAAGGGCACAATGAACTGTTTGTTCTGACTATCTGGATTCTAAAGTCAGTGCGGACCTAAAATCAGTGCAGACCGCCAGTACTATCCTGAAGTTAAGACCCACATGGCACTGTAGAGACGAAAGTGATCAGTGACCTCCTAATCGGTTATACACTAAGCAACAATTCCATATTAGGCAATGGTGTGTCGGAACATAAAACAATTCAACACACTAATCAACAATTCCATATTAGGCAACGGTGTATCGGAAAATAAAACAATTCACAAGTGCTCACGAGCGCAATTGATATCGTAGCAAAAACGGAATTGTCCATTTCTTCACATCAAGACATAGGAATAGTAGCTTACTTGATGCTAGTCTTTGAGAAGCGGATGTGCATTCAGATTATATCCTGATGATGGCATAAGCATTTTGACACCAATATGCTGAACATTGCGACATCCACAGAAACTTCTGCATGTTAGTACATGAAAGATTTGAAGCACTAAAATCGCTATAAAAAAATTGATGACTGGTTAAAAAAAATGAACTTCAATCAAGAATGCATACCATGAAGTTTTAAAGGCCAACCTTGCCTTCAAGAAAAAAAAGAAAGAAGATCGAACATTGGAAGGCATCTAGAAATATGTAATGAGTACATGGAGACCTGAATGCTTGGAGACCTGAACAAGAACTCCAATTACAGCTCTGTTACATGGACCAGGATAGGGCCACTAGATGAAGTTTCAGGAAAGCCATAAGAAATATTACTGAAGAAAAAAAAGTAATGTCAAAGAAGCTGCTGAGAAAGGAGCCCTTAAAAGAAATTTTCCAACTAACAAACAAGATAGTAGGAAAGAAAATGAACCGATTATCCTTTGAGAAAAGTGAAAATGAAAGCATAGTCTCGAATCCTCAAGAGAATTGACAAGAGATGGACCTTAGATCTTAATAGGTCTTAAATAAACCCAGACCTATTGATGCAGAAACAGTATCCAATACGCCATTATACAAATTGATAAAAATGCCCCCCCCCCTCTGCACTGACCTCGTCTGGAGAATGGAATAAAAAACTATACATCCTACAGTGATATTGAAAAAGAATTCAATTCTTTTGACCAAAATACAGTATGAATGGTTTTAAAATGTTCCGCAGTACCTTACAAACTATTGAAAATGATAATGACAATTACAAGGATAACGATTGCTGCATAAGCAGAGAAAATTGGAACATGTGTTCATTCAAAATAATATATGATATCAAACAAGGATGTGTCCTATCTCCATTGCTGTTAATCATAGAAATAGACTATATTCAATACCAGTCTACAGAATGTGAAGTGCAGATTATTCGTTATTAGATCTCTGATCTGGACCTTGCAAATAATACTGTTCTTGAGGAATCAAAACAATGACTACAGCTGTTATTCAACATTACAGATGAAAAGGCCAAGAAAGTGGGACTTTGAAAGAAGTGTCAAGAAGACAAAGAGCATTGCCATACCTGACAGATACCACAATGCAAGGATAAAAGATTGAGCTGATCCAACAATTTAAGTATCTAGAGAGTTAGATTGAACATCATGGTGAAATAGCCAAAAAAATCAGGAGTGGAATTTGACAAGCACCAATGTCTCTTAACAAATTGAAACCCGTTTGGTGCAGCAGTAAGTATTCCCTGTGCTTGTAGATCTTCATTCTGAATAGCAACGCGTTTCCCACCATCCTCGATGCAAATCGTCATTGTGAAGTCATTGTCAAACTAAAGAAGTACGTCATAGCCTTTGAGAACACATACCTTCAAAGAATTCAAAGAATCTTTCATTAGTCAGAAAATCAACTACCAAACACAGGGTATAAGCGGCACCCTGATGGAACAGCAAAACATTGGTCAACTAAGACACAACCTGCAACAGCAGTACAACTGGGACCGAAAAAATGTAAATATATCTCTCCTACGACAGTAAAAGGGTGTGATGGCTGCAGCTCAGTTCCAAGATGTCTGGCAAGGCTTTGCAGACCTTCTGTGCGCCATTCCTGGCTCTGGATGACCTAAGATAAGGTAATCAGACCTTGGATCCATTTTACTTCAATTAAATCTCTGGTTAACACCCAGAACAAATGACACTCCGGCCATTTTCCACTTATCTCTTGTAAGATCGTTAAGAGCTTTTGGCATTTTCCCATTTTATATTTTATTATAAATCTATTATATTAAATTTAGAAATACAATGGAATTTTATTACGAGTTTTTCACATTATAATTAATATGATAAACTGTTTATTATACATTTTGTTTTCATAAAGAGCAAGTAACACCCTGGTCATTTTCCCACTTGTCTATGTTAAGATGGCTAAGAGCTTTTGGCATGAAGACTTCTTTGTTTATGGCATTAAATGGGTATTTACTAATCTGATTGCAGCAGAACCAGGCGCTTTCCATATTACTTGGCATCTAAAATTCAGATATTTTATTTAATTATGTTATATTTCATTTTGTTATATTAAATTTTGTTATATATGTTTTATTCTGATGTTTTCACATTATAACTAATGTGATTAACTGTTTATTGTAGCATCCTGCTGGGCATGCTTGCTTATTAGTTTAGTGTTGCTTTGTTATGTGCTTATATTGTTGTAGCATCCTGCTGAGATTGCCTGCTTATCAGCTTAGTGTTGCTTTTGTTATGTGCTTATGTTGTTATATTTACAGGTGCTTGGGTCTTAATAAAGAGTTAAATCAACTTGAGACATAAGAACTCTACATGGTGTCAGAAGAGGGATCTTGAACAGCAAAGATGGATGGAGTTGCCCCTCCAGCAATCAACTGGGAATCTGAAAATCTTGATGAAGAATGGTCAAAGTTTGAAGAACATGCAAGACTTATGTTTCTAGGCCCTCTCTCTGGTAAATTGGAAAAGATTCAGTGTGCCTATCTACTTATATGGACTGGCGAAAAAGGAAGAGACATCTTTAAAACTTTTGACATTGAAGCAGACGATTCAAATAAAATCGAGCCTTACCTTATGAAATTTCGTGAGTATGCTGCTCCAAAGAAGAACAAAGTATTTGCCAGATATATCTTCCAGAAACGTGACCAGCGTGATGGAGAGACTTGAGAAATACATCACAGAGCTGAAGTTGCTAGTCAAGCCATGCGAATACCATGATCCAAAAGAGATGACCAGAGACAAAATCGTCTGCGGAATCAGAAATCCAAGAATACGAGAGAAACTTCTAGCTGACGGCAACAGCCTAACACTTGAAAAAGCAGTAGAAGTTTGTAGGATCTATGAAACGATCCAAGCACAGCTGAAATCATTTGACAACAATTCCCACCATCCCCCAATCAAACAGGAAGTGGATGTAGTATATCGGAAACAACCAAAACCAGCAGACGCAAGACCAAGAACAAAAGGCACAGAGTGCTACTTCCGTGGAGGAATCTATGGTCCTGGACACAGCTGTCCTGCCAAAGGGAAAACATGCTCAAAGTGCAGAAAATTAAACCACTTTGCAAAAGTATGCCGCAGCAAAGTCGTGAATGCTATAGAAAATGATGAACAGAGCCGAATAGCAGAAACTACTGAAGAAGATGAAATACTGCTATATGCTGTACAGCAAGATGGGAGTAAGGATGAGGCGTTTGTTCCACTGAAGATCAACAATCAGACTACTGTAAGCTTGAAAATCGATACTGGTGCTCAGGCAAACATCATACCAAAACACTACTTTGATCTCCTTGCTCCAAAACCACTCATACAGCCAACAAAGCAAAAACTCACCAGTTACTGTGGCTCAACGATCCCAACAGCGGGAATCTGCCTCCTGTTATGCAGCTATAATGGAGCTCCTGAACAGAAACATAGGTTTTTCATAGCTGGAGGAAATTCTGTTCCTATCCTTGGATTCAAGTCTAGCAAAAACATGAACCTGGTGAAACTTGTCCGGAATATAGATGCCTTAGATGACAGCAAATCAACGCCAGATTTGGAGCCACTCCTTGAACAGTACAAAGAGCTGTTCTCTGGCATTGGGAAAATACAAGGAAAATGCAAGATTCACCTCAAGGAAGGAATTGTGCCGACAGCATATCCTGCCAGAAAAGTGCCTATTGCAATGCGTGAGAAATTGAAACAAGAGCTGAACAGATTGGAAAGCTTGGGGATAATAGAAAAGGTGGAAGAGCCTACGGAATGGGTCAATTCGATGGTGCCAGAGGAAAAGAAGGATGGCGGTGTGAGACTTTGCATTGATCCAGTAGACCTGAACAAAGCCATCAAGCGCCCTCATTACCCGATCCCGACTTTTGAAGATGCCATTGCTGATTTGAGCGGTGCAAAATATTTCTCAAAGCTTGATGCCACCTCAGGGTACTGGTCGCTTGTGCTCTCAAAATCAGCTTCAGACCTCACGACCTTTAATACAATTTATGGCAGATACCGTTGGAGGAGATATCCCTTTGGGCTGATATCTGCCCAGGACGAGTTCCAGCGGAAGATGGAAGAGATATTTCAAGGTCTGAAAGGTCTTAAAATACTTGTCGATGACCTACTTATCTATGGAGCCACACGAGAAGAGCACAACAGAAGACTTGCGGACGTGCTCGAAAGAGCAAGACAGAAGGGGGTGAAATTTAATAGATCAAAGTGCCAGATTGCAGTCCAGTCAGTCTGCTACTTCGGCCACATCATCAGCAATGCTGGCATCAAACCAGACCCCGAGAAACTCCGTGCTATCAACGAGATGCCTACTCCAAAATCGAAGGAGGAACTGCAGACTCTCCTTGGAATGCTAAACTTTCTCTCAAGGTACATTCCAAACCTGGCAACACAGAACCAACCATTAAGGGATCTGATTAAAGCTAACGAGTTCGAATGGAAAGAGCTCCACACTACATGTCTCAACCAGCTCAAAGAGTCCATAGTAACCAATCTGGCTTTCTTTGACAGCTCCAGCCCAACCCTTGAGCTCGAAGTTGACGCCTCAAAACATGGACTAGGGGCACAAATATCCGCGAATGGCAAAATCTTTGCTTACGCATCAAGATCGCTGAGTAAATCCGAACAGAACTACTCACAGCTAGAAAAGGAACTCTTTGCCATAGTCTATGGCTGCCGTCATTACCACCACTACCTATACGGAAGGAAAGTACAAGTCATCACGGATCATCGACCACTCGAATCTATACTAATCAAACCCCTCCATACAGCACCACCAAGGATTCAACGCCTGATGATGTACATACAGCCGTATGACTTGACTTTCAAGTACCGAGCCGGTACGGAAATCCCTGTCGCAGATGCACTCTCAAGACTACATCTTCCAGACATTGATGAAGAATTACACAAAGAGATCGAAATCTTTGTACATTCGTTTGTAAAATCCATACCCGCCACGGGCAGCAGACTGGAGGAGATCAAACAGGAGACCTTGACAGATCACGAACTCCAAGTGCTGAAGAGGGTCATCTTGGAGGGATGGCCTGACAACAAGAGACAATGCCCAAACACCATAGTCCAATACTGGAGTATTCGCCAAGATCTCTCAATGCATGATGACCTGATCTTCAAAGGTTCAAGAATTGTCATTCCTACCAGTCTACAAGACAACGTCTTAAAGGGACTACATTCCGCTCATTTGGGCACTGAAAAAAACAAGCAAAGAGACCAAATGATCATTTACTGGCCAGGCATTGGAAAAGACATTGAAAGGTTTATCCAAAGATGTGATGCCTGCACTCACACGATGTTGAACAATCAAAAAGAGCCAATGATTCCCATGCCGATCCTGTCACTGCCATGGCAGCATGTGGGATGTGATTTGTTTGAATGGAATGGGAAGCAGTATGCAATAACAGCCGACTATTACAGCCGCTATTTTGAGGTGGACAACCTAACCTCCACCACCACTTCTCATGTGGTTACAAAACTCAAAGGACACTTTGCTCGCCATGGAATACCAGCAATTCTCACTTCTGATAACGGGCCACAGTTCAGTTCCAGCGAATTCAGGCTATTCACAGAAAACTGGGGCATTGAACATCAAACGTCTAGCCCTTATCACCCCACAGCAAACGGGCTCGTCGAGAAATGCGTGCAAACCTGTAAGAGAATCTTGAACAAGTCCAAGATCAGTGGACAGGACCCATACATCAGTATCCTAGAATACCGGAACACGCCCGTAGACGGTATGGCAGCACCAGCCCAGCTGCTCATGAGCCGACAGCTGCGATCAGTCCTCCCTGTCACGCAGAAGCATCTAGAGAAGAACATCGTGTCCAAAGCAAGCTTTCAGAAACACAGAGAGAAATCAAGAGTGCGACAGAAGGAGTACTACGACAGGACCACTAAATCCCTACCCAAAATTCAGGTAGGGTCAAGAGTGAGGGTCCAAATGACACCCAGCAGTCCTTGGAAGAGAGGAACCATTGTCGAAGTGTGCCTGCAGCCGCGATTCTACACAATTGCTACTGACGACGGATCAACGCTCCGACGCAACAGGGTCAGACTCTCCCATAGGAATTCAGACGAAGCAATCCACTCAAAACAAGACTACCAAAATGTAGAAACCACCCAACCGTCCGAGTTGGTACCCAAAGTCAGCCCGGTTGAGCGTCCAGCCTCACCCAGCCTGGCAGCCCTCCCCGAACACAATGGAAATATTGTCAATGTCCCTACTAGCGCTGTAACACAGCAACAAACAAAAACCAGTCCCGGACAGAGGCGGAGTGACGCAAACAAGATTGGGTAGAACAATAATCAAACCACCCAGGTTAAACTTATAGAGACAATAGCACGCTCAGAAGAAGGAAGATGTAGCATCCTGCTGGGCACGCTTGCTTATTAGTTTAGTGTTGCTTTGTTATGTGCTTATATTGTTGTAGCATCCTGCTGAGAAGGCTTGCTTATCAGCTTAGTGTTGCTTTTGTTATGTGCTTATGTTGTTATATTTACAGGTGCTTGGGTCTTAATAAAGAGTTAAATCAATTTGAGACATAAGAACTCTACATTTATTATATATTTTATTTTTCAGTAAAGAACAAATGACATCCTGGTCAATTCTCCACTTGTCTATGTTAAGATGGCTACTGGCATGAAGACTTCTGTATTTATGTCATCAAATGGGTATTTACTGATCTGATATGTTTGTATGTAGCAGGACCAGGCGTTTTCCACCTCAATTGACAACTGAAATTCAGACGTCCTGTAAGAACTTGTTTAACTGTAAGCTCCCAGACCCACAGCAGTTTGAGCTTGATGAGTCACACCACTGCCTCCCACTCATCCCAAAAAAAGGATTGACAACACTAGAATTGGGATCTGATATAGGTCTATCTTAAAAAAGAACTATACAAATTAAATTTCTATGATCACAAAGTACAGACATAGCAATGCCAAAGAGCAAAAGACAAAAACTAAGGTTTCCATAACAAAGTATAAGTAATGTTTTGTAAAAGAGGCTTTTTTGTTAGAAACTACCCAATAAACTCAAGGAAATAAATGGTAAAGGTCTTTTAAAGCTTTACCGTATGCAAAATTAAAATTTTTGGTCTGATACATGTATTGTGGTGCTACCTATGGTACTATGATTGTTGGCTATAATATTATAGCACCAAAGTCTGAAACAAACATATATTCAGTCTAAGTATACAATTCAGCATTTTCCCTTAGTTTTTGTGATTTTTCCCATCCTGTTGACAACCCTGAACCAATGCTTCCATTATTCCAAAATTGTTTATCGTTCCTCAAAATTTCCCCCAAAGAAAATTGAGTTCACTGATATCTCCACAAAAATTAACGATTTATATTTTGTGCTAACATTTGTGCCTTTATAAATGTTAATTTCTCCTGGTATTTTTAAGAGCCTTGTTTTTCAGCATTGCAATTAGGAAAACCCCAAAAATTTCAAGGAGAGTGAAAGCCCAGTCCAGGACCTAAGTAATCCTTCACCTCTATATCATGATGTGGCATGTGCTTGTTAAGTTTTTGTTAATAATCAATATTAAATAACTCAGGATGATTCTATAGGCTGTGAATGACAAGCAAGCTCTTAATCTTTGCAAAAATAACTGTCGAATTACCTGATCACAGCGAGTAAATTGGAATGGACAGAATCACCATCATAAATATAAAGATGATCCCAGCTACATTCAGTTGCGAAGTCATCCACATAGAGTCTTGTTAGTAGTCCTTCTCCATCAATAAGCCATGTACACTTTGATTCCAGTGAATAGTTCCCTGGGCCATCAGTAAAGAATGATTCATTTCGAGATAATCTACAAGAATTAAAAAGGGTCATTGTTCTGTTAATCAACATTAATTTATTCAGTGGGCAAAGAAAAAGAAAGTATTTTTTCTTTTTTCAGAAAAGAAAAACAAATTTCTAACACTCATTGATAAGGGCTATACTAAAGCATTGATAGATTCAACGTCAATAAGGTTACAAAATCTTTAAGGTAATAAGAACAAAAAAGAGCTACCTAGGTTTGAACTACATAGACTATATAGCAAGTATGCCATTTTGACTAAATATTCTTCAGACAACAATATATGGAAAAGTTTTTTTGTGTAGCCATGAGAGTAGCCATTCATAAGTTTGGTCTGCAACTAGCGTGCAAGATGGAAGTTACCACACGGTAAGTTACAACTGGGTGACTTACCCAGTAATCGTAAGTTTTAGGTCAAACTTACTGAAGTTTCATAAGTGGTAAGTTTAAGCTTTTCCTTAACAAAAATGCTCTCAATTGAAACAGACCCATCCCTAAGAGAGCTGCCACTTCACTAAAATTAATCATACAAAATTATCATTCATCAGATTCAATGCATGAGTCACACCCCTTTGAGCAAATGCTGATATCGCTCTGCTGGGCTACCTCTTTTTCATTTCCTGCCTGATTAAAAAAGAAAAGAAAAAGGGATACGCGATGAGTCAGTCAGTCTGAATTAAAAAGACGTTCATAGCAGAGGTCAATCTAATTTGGTGAGTTTTTGACTTTTGACTCGAATTTTTTGACTGGCTATCTTTAACTAGAATAAACAATCAATGAATTATATATCCAGCTATAATACGGGTAGTAGGCCCTATTAATAAAAATGTTCCCATCCAATATCTTCTAATCTAGCATCGCGATGGTCATACAGCAGAAAATAGTGCCCGAACATAAATCTTTCCCGTCATCCCACTAGATTTCTAATTGTTTCTTGATGAAGCATCATTATAAGGAAGTTTCCACAAAATCAAATTGAATCTTTTCTTTGGAATCTTGGTTTTCAAATGGATACTTGTGTTGACTTTAGCCAATGTTTTGACTTTTTATCTTACTTTACGATCTTAGCCAAGGCTGCCCGAGTGTCTTTGATTTTACATCAGAAATTTATAACTACACTTTAGTTATTATAGAAGATTTGTGCGTACGTATGGCAAACAAACCTCTTCAGGATTTGGGAATGCCTTCACCTAACCGTATCGCTGCTGTTTCGACATGTGTAGAATTGGATCGTGAACAAAGTTACAGTACGAGTTATCTATTGTCGTATGTACAAAATAACATTTCCAAGTTAACGTCGGAACAAAAAGACATTTATGATACGATAATGCATTGTGTCGATAACAACGTTGGAGAAATTTTCTTTTTGGATGCGCCAGGAGGTACTGGTATAACGTTTGTGATAAAACTGATTCTGGCATCAATTCGATCAAAAAATGATATAGCGTTGGCAATTGCGCCGTCCGGAATAGCCGCAACATTGCTGCCTGGTGGAAGAACTGCTCATTCCGCTTTGAAATTGCCTCTGAATTTGCATTCTACAGAAACTCCCAAGTGCAATATTTCCAAATCATCTCGGATGGGTAAAGTATTGCAGCAATGCTAACTTATTATTTGGGATGAGTGCACAATGGCACACACAAAATCGCTCCAGGCTCTGGATCAATGCTTGAAAGATTTGAGAGGAAGTCAAAACCCTTTGGCAGCACATTAATATTGCTTGCGGGAGATTTCAGGCAAACATTCCCTATAATACCTAGATCAACTCCTGCAGACGAAATGAATGCTTGCCTGAAAAATTCTAATTTATGGGCACACGTAAAAATATTAAAATTAACTACAAATATGCGTGTCCCATTGCAAAACGATGACTCTGGTCAAACATTTTCAGATCAATTGCTGGCAATCGGAAACGGAAAGCTCCCAGTAGACTCAATTTCAGGACGTATGCAACTACCTGCTGATTTCTGTAATTTAGTGACGTCCAAAAATGAATTGATTGAAAAAGTATTTCCGAATATTCTAAAAAATTATAAAAATAATAAATGGCTAAGTGAAAGAGCGATTCTCGCACCCAAAAATATAGACGTCCACGAAATCAACAATATTGTTTTGACCAAGATTCGAGACCAGGCAGTATTTTACAAGTCAGTCGACACAGTTTTGGAACCAAATGAAGCGGTTGATTATCCATCTGAATTTTTAAATTCCATAGATCTTTCAGGGTTTCCACCACACGTGCTACAACTAAAAATAGGCGTACCAATAATACTTTTAAGAAATATCAACCCACCAAAGCTTTGCAATGGCACGCGACTTGCCGTAAAAAAAAACAATGGAAAACCTAATAGAGGCCACAATCTTGACAGGGCCTTTTGAGGGTGAGGCTGTTCTTATTCCTCGCATTCCCATGATTCCAACGGATCTGCCTTTTCAATTTAAAAGATTGCAATTCCCAATTCGATTAGCATTTGCAATCACCATTAACAAAGCTCAAGGTCAATCATTAGAAAAATGTGGTATAGATCCTAATACTGATTGTTTTTCCCATGGATAATTGTACGTTGCATGTTCGAGGGTCGGTAAACCTGACAATCTATTTATATGCAGCGACAATTGGACAGCGAAGAATGTTGTATATTCGCAAGTTTTATGCAGTTAATTTGTATTGTATCTATCTATCTATCTATCTATATAAAAACGAGTTGTGTGTATGCATGTTTGTTTGTTTGTAAAAAGAGCGTTTGCATATGACGTCATTATTAGTACATACGGCTTTGTATATGCACAGACAATGGGAAAGTCAAGAATGTTGTACATTCGCAATTTTTACGTAGTTTAACTCCTGCAGACGAAATGAATGCTTGCCTGACAAATTATAATTTATGGGCACACGTAAAAATATTAAAATTAACTACAAATATGCGTGTCCGATTGCAAAACGATGAATCTGGTCAAACATATTCAGATCAATTGTTGGCAATTGGAAACGGAAAGCTCCCAGTAGTGGGAAAGCCAAGAATGTTGTATATTCGCAATTTTTACGTAGTTTGAAACACATATATAAATCTATCTATATTCACAGGTGGGACACAGGGACAAAACTACAATGGCGCGTAACTAATATGGCGCGTAACGACTTACGCGCGCGGGGGGGCTTGGGGGGGGGCGAAGCGCCCCACCAACTAGGTGTTGGGGTGGCGCGAAGCGCCACCCCAACAGCTAGTATATATATATATATATATATATATATATATATATATATATATATATATATATATATATATATATATATATATATATATACTAGCTGTTGGGGTGGCGCTTCGCGCCACCCCAACACCTAGTTGGTGGGCAACATATAATGGTCCATGGGAAAACAATCCGTATTCAGATCTATACCTCATGATTCTAATGATTGCCCTTGAGCTTTGTTGATGGTGATTGCTAATCGACCATTCCTTGAGTCGCCATCATCATTTATATATCCCCCTGTGCACCCCGGCGTCCTTTTTGTAGTTATGTCCCTGTGTCCTGGTCGTCATTTATATTCCCTGTGTCCCGGTCGTCATTTGTGTCCCGGTGTTCCAGTCTGTGATTTCTCTTTGAGTGTCCCGGGCGTCATTTATATTCCTTGTGTCCCGGTGTCCCGGTCGTCATTTATATCCCCCTGTGCCCCCCGGCGTCCCCATTGTAGTTGTGTCCCTGTGTCCCGGTCGTCATTTATATTCCCTGTGTCCCGGTCGTCATTTGTATCCCGGTGTCCCGGTCTGTATATACATTCGTTTTTTAGTTTTGTTTTTCTCCTTTATTTTTTTCCTTTTTTCTTTTTTTTCTTTTTTAGTTTATTTAGATTTTTATATTTTTATATTTTTTAGTTTTTTATTAGTTTTTAGTTTTTTTGTAGTTTTTACCATTTTTTTAGTTTTTTTAGTTTTTTTTTTTACTTATGTCCTGGTCGTCATTTATACTCCCTGTGTCCTGGTCGTCATTTGTGTCTCGGTGCTTTGTTGATTGCTAATTTATATTATATTTATATTCTTTATATTTATTAATATTTTTTTAGTTTTCTTTTTCTCTTATTTTTCAGTTTTTTCCTTTTTTTTAGTTTTTTCTTTTTTAGTTTTTAGTTTTTTTTTGTTTTTTACCTTTTTTTAGTTTTTTTAGTTTTTTTAGTTTTTTTAGTTTTTTAGCTTTTTTAGTTTTTTTATTAGTTTTTAGTTTTTTTTTTAGTTTTTGCCTTTTTTTAGTTTTTTCAGTTTTTTTTAGTTTTTAGTTTTTTACCTTCTTTTAGTTTTTTTTAGTTTTTTAGCTTTTTTAGTTTTTTTTTCTTTTTAGTTTTTTTGTAGTTTTTACCTTTTTTAGTTTTTTTTTTCTTCTTTTGTATTAGTGTGAAATAATTCAGACGTCATATGCGGACAAACACGACGTCACTCGACAGACAGACAGACAGACATAACCCACAAACAACTTATTTTTATATATATTTATTCATATTTTTTTAGTTTTCTTTTTCTCTTTTATTTTTCAGTTTTTTCCTTTTTTTTAGTTTTTTTCTTTTTTAGTTTTTAGTTTTTTTTTAGTTTTTTACCTTTTTTTAGTTTTTTTTAGTTTTTTTAGTTTTTTAGCTTTTTTAGTTTTTTTTATTAGTTTTTATTTTTTTTGTAGTTTTTGCCTTTTTTTATTTTTTTCAGTTTTTTTTTAGTTATTAGATTTTTACCTTTTTTTAGTTTTTTTCAGTTTTTTAGCTTTTTTAGTTTTTTTTTCTTTTTAGTTTTTTTTGTAGTTTTTACCTTTTTTAGTTTTTTTCTTCTTTTGTATTAGTGTGAAATAATTTAGTGTGACGTCACCTGATCCACAGATCCACACACAGACAACTTATTTTTATATATATAGAAGATATATATATAGATAGATAGATAGATTTTTGAAGCTACCAGTTTTTTATTCTTTAAGAAATTCAATCTTTTAATACTGTTGTCTTTTCAAAGATATTTGATTATTCAAGCTAGCCGTAACGGACAGACAACTTATTTTTATATAGATAGATAGATAGATTTTTGAAGCTACCAGTTTTTTACTCTTTAAGAAATTCAATCTCTTTTAATACTGTGTCTTTTCAACGATATTTGATTATTCAAGCAAGCCATAACAGACAGACAACTTATTTTTATATATATAGATAGATAGATTTTTGAAGCTACCAGTTTTTTATTCTTTAAGAAATTCAATCTCTTTTAATACTGTTGTCTTTTCAAAGATATTTGATTTTTTCAAGCAAGCCGTAACGGACAGACAACTTATTTTTATATAGATAGATAGATAGATAGATTTTTGAAGCTACCAGTTTTTTACTCTTTAAGAAATTCAATCTCTTTTAATACTGTTGTCTTTTCAAAGATATTTGATTATTCAAGCAAGCCGTAACAGACAATTTATTTATATATATATAGATAGATAGATAGATAGATTTTTGAAGCTACCAGTTTTTTACTCTTTAAGCAATTCAATCTCTTTTAATACTGTTGTCTTTTCAAAGATATTTGATTATTCAAGCAAGCCGTAACATACAGACAACTTATTTTTATATATATAGATAGATAGATTTATGAAGCTACCAGTTTTTTACTCTTTAAGCAATTCAATCTCTTTTAATACTGTTGTCTTTTCAAAGATATTTGATTGTTCAAGCAAGCCGTAACAGACAGACAACTTATTTTTATATATATAGATAGATAGATAGATAGATAGATTTTTGAAGCTACCAATTTTTTATTCTTTAAGAAATTCAATCTCTTTTAATACTGTGGTCTTTTCAAAGATATTTGATTATTCAAGCAAACCGTAACGGACAGACAACTTATTTTTATATATATAGAAGATATATATATATATATATATATATATATATATAAATAAGTTGTCTGTGTGTGTTTGTCTGTCGAGTGATGTCATGTTTTTGTGTCGACTGACGTCATGTTTTCGACTGACGAAATTACAGACCGGGACATCGGGACACAAATGAAGACCGGGACACCGGCACATAGGGAATATAAATGACGACCGGGACACCCAAAGAGAAAGCGACCGGGACACCAGGAATGTTCGATTAGCAATCACCATCAACAAAGCACCGGGACACAAATGACGACCGGGACACAGGGAGTATAAATGACGACCAGGACATAAGTAAAAAAAAAACTAAAAAAACTAAAAAAAAGGTAAAAACTACAAAAAAAACTAAAAAGAAAAAAAACAACTAAAAACTAATAAAAAAACTAAAAAAGCTAAAAAACTAAAAAAACTAAAAAAGAAAAAAAGAAAAATAAAGGAGAAAAACAAAACTAAAAAAATAAAATAAAAAACAAACTATAAAGAAAAAGGAAAAAAACTAAATAAACTAAAAAAAAAAGTAAAAACCAAAAAAAAACTAAAAAGAAAAAAGGGGAAAAATACAAAAATTTATTTCATCATATACCATTTCAAAAACGAATGTATATACAGACCGGGACACCGGGATACAAATGACGACCGGGACACAGGGAATATAAATGACAACCGGGACACAGGGACACAACTACAACGGGGACACCGGGGGGCACAGGGGGATATATAAATGACGACGGGGACACAGGGAATGTTCGATTAGCAATCACCATCAACAAAGCTCAAGGACAATCATTAGAATCATGAGGTATAACTAAAAAAAACTAAAAAAAAAGGTAAAAAACTGAAAACTAAAATAAGACCAATTCAAAAACGAATGTATATACAGACCGAGACACCGGGACACAAATGACGACCGGGACACCGGGACACAAGGAATATAAATGACGCCCGGGACACTCAAAGAGAAATCATAGACTGGGACACCGGGACACAAATGACGACCGGGACACAGGGAATATAAATGACGACCGGGACACAGGGACACAACTACAACGGGGACGCCGGGGGGCACAGGGGGATATATAAATGACGACAAATACTTGTTGCCAAAGGCACCGATTGATATCTGTGAATATTATGATATACAGAAATCATCCATCCATAAGAAATTCGCTGCTGCAACAAAGAAGCACATGAAGGAGTCGCGTGAAAGAGGCATTGATGTAGAACCTGAAGATGTTGGCACTGATTCCAACAGTTCTCACGAAGGTGGCTCTAATCAAGTTCCAGTACTTTCAAACGCTTTGGCTGGAACATCATTGCTTCACAGTTCTTCTGGGTCGTCTGTTCTGACTCCCCTTGTTTGTTCAAGTTCACTCCCTATTTCTTATGTAAACCAAAGTGGAGAATCAACCACAACTTACATGTATCCAAAAAGTGACCATAGAACAACAGGAAGCCTGCAACAAAGCTTGTGCTTTTGCATTTTATGCATGCAATATACCATTTGCTATGGTCAAAATGAATATTTTGCAGAGGCGATAAGATATACAAATCCAACTATGAAGGATATTTTGGATCACAAAGTACAAATCAAGTACCTGGATGAATTCTTTGCTGAAAGCACACTTGACATTAAACTGGAAATTTAAAACTGCAAAACAGCCAAAACTCTTTGTTATGATGTATGGATAAATATTAGATGGGAACCCATTTTTAACTATATCCTTGTCATTAACAAAGCTCTCTTCCTTAAATCAGTAGAAACTGGCAACAAGCAGCACACTGCGCAGTTTGTAGCTGATGAATTTGCAATAGCAGTATTTCTTTAGGACTGTACCATTTTTACTAGTCTCAAAGTCCAAGGAAAGGCAAATCCACAAGTACATGCAAAATAGGAGGAGGATAATTGCATAAAATCCTGCCCTGGATGCAGCTACTCTACTTGATCTGCTTTTTGGTGCAAACTCACTGACACGGGACGAGTTTACAGATGCAGTAAGTCAAATCAATGACCTTGCTAAATTTCCCTACCAATTTTGGAAGGATGGTGATTCATTTAACAAAAGATCTGAAGCTGACTTTGTTGGGTTCTTAAACACATAACTATGCAGCTATATCTCCAAAAGGGGTCCATTTTCTAAATCATTGCACTTTGAGACTGCAAAAGCTGTTGAATTGGTAGCTTGTTGGTGGGCTGTTTTTTCCCCAAAGTTGGTACTTACAGGAGTAGTAGTAAAAATCTCTACAATTTATGTTACCATAGCCTCCTGCAACAAAGGTAGGTCAGTTATTAACTAGTACAGACCCACCATAGAAACCACATCGGCCATGAAACAGGAAACCAAATTCTAATGGTCCATCAGTCACTCAATAGCAAAAAAATGAGCATCGCCATGCAGCTTCAAAAATGCCAGGAAATCGACGTGAAAGGCTGGAAATAATGTTCACGCTGCCATCTTGTCTTAATATCAATAGTTCACTGCCACATGATAGTGGAGATGGTCTGGTGGAACATGATCTGCCAGACATAGTGTTTTGAAGCTGTTTGATAGTGTTTGGAGCTGTACCAGATGAGGATGAGGAGCAGCAGTTCTAGCTAATTGCTTATAAAGAATCATCTGAAGCTGAAAGTGCTATTTTTTATAATTTCTCCCCCCCCCCCCCCATTCAAACAAAGTAGGAAATAAACAAATAAATCCATGCAAGTTTCTGTTCAGCTGGGAAGTACCTCCTCAACCAGGAAGTAATATGCAGCTAGACAAGAAGTTCACTCTTACAAATGTCATCATATAGCATAACAATGATTTAAATCCTCAACCTGCTCCAAGCTGCAATTTAAGGTAATGATAATTTCTAAAAATATCCAAAATAATGATATAATGGATGAAAATAATAAATGTAAAAATAATAAATATAAATAATAAATATAAATGGTAATGATAATTTTGGAAAGCATATCTCCCTTGACTTTTTGAAGCACTTATAGTTCATAGTTTGGAGCCCCTTTAAGGATTCAAAATGGAATTTGCGATGGTAGTAGTTAGTAAATTTGGAAAGGGTGCTGAAAGATTTATTTAATGAAATATAATTACAACTAGACTCAATTTAAGGATGAACTCACACAGTCATGACCTATTAAGATGTTTGAAGGTCACATCTCTACTATTTCCCAGTTTCTAAAGCTGAGAAAATTATGTTGGATACATGTCTATGCCTGTTAGCTATAGACACAAGATATGTTGAAAAGATAATTCAAAATTGGATTTGTTTTAGTAGTAATTAGCATTTAGAATGCACTGAATGATAAATCTAAATTATATAAACTTAATTATGGGTGAATTTAGAGCATGAATTATGCCCCAGTAAGAAGTTTCAAGCTCAAATCTCTACACCTTCACATAGAAAACACATTTATGCCTGTTTTTACTTTGAAAAAAAAAAAAGGATTTGTTTTCCCTTGTTTTGGCTTAGGTCTACAATCCTTTGACGATAAGTTTTAAGACAATTCTAATTATTTGCTTAGTGTTTTAGGCTGAATGGACTTTTCTTTTTTTAGTATATCAAACACATCTTGATAAAATTCACAATAGGGAACTTTTTGCTATCTAGGAAAATAATTGAGATAGGTAAACAAAACTTACAAGAATGGATCAAGAGTCTCAATTACATCCTCAGAAGGACTTTAAAATATCTATCTCTTCCCTCTCCCCTTCCAAAAAGCATTGACCTTTGATGAGCTTGGATAAACTTTGTTGTAAAAAGTTCAATGTTTAAATATAGACCTAGAGCATTATTGAACCAAAAAGGTATTTTGAGCCTTATAACTTTCTTAAATTCTTAAATATGAAGTTATAAAAGATTTTGAAAACATATCTTAATTTCAGAAAAAAAATTCTATTGAGAAATAAAATCCTACTCAAAGCATTGCAATTGCATTTTTGAACTTTAGAGTCAGAGAGAAGTAGAATCAAAACAGGAACACTCTGTACAACGTCTTAGCACAAACCCATGATATTTTAAGTGTTGATGTGGCCTGTGCCAAGTATATTTCTGTGTGATACTCAAAGTGACTTGACTCCACTTAAAGACCAACATTTAACAGAGGATCACACATATATTGGCAGTTGATTAGCTCAAATGTCAACTAAACAACAACAACAAAGTAGAATCAAACCAAAAGCAGAAAAACATTTATTTAATAACCTGTTAATTTTCTGAGTCTTAGATACAGAGGTAAGAGGTAAAAGAAAAACCTTCCTCAGACATAGTTTAGGCTCCTCAAAAAACCTAACTCCTGGCTAAACTTAATTTCTATTGACCTTCAGAAAGCCTTTGACCTTGTTAACCACAATATTTTAATTGAGAAACTAGAGAGCGAGTTCAATATTGATCCCTTACTGGTAAAATTGGTTGCCTCATTTTTAACAAATAGATCACAGGTGGTTAAATACCAGAACCATTACTCATATCCTCTCCCTATCTACAATGGCATACCCCAAAGAACTCTCCTAGGCTCCCTCCTTTTTTCAGTCATGGTTAACAGCCTTGCGAAGGAAGTTCCTGACCGTTGGAAATTTGTTGATGACCTAACGATTGTTGAAAGTTGCTTCAGAAATTTAATAAGCGACCCTATGAGTATTCTCAATGAAATTGGAAGTGAGGCTTTGGACCTAGATATGACCATAAACCCCTCTAAGTCCATGATAATGCCGATTTGTTTCCTCAAATCCTCGCCCTTTTTTCTTAATCCTATCCCTCCTGAAATTTATGCATCCTCGGTTAAATTACTTGGAGTCACAATTTCTTCAAATTTAAAGTGGGATATCCACGTTAAAGATATCATCCATAAAGCTAATGCGTCTATCGCCTTCCTTAAGCTCCTAAACAAATATAGCGTCCCCCCTTCTCACTCCTTAAGGTTGAACACGTCTTTCGTCTGTCCGCATCTTGAATATGCTTGTCCAGTTTGCACCCTGGTATCTCCCGTGAAGAATCAGACAAAATTGAGTCAATCCAAAAAAGAGCCTTGCAAATAATTTTCAAAGAAGGCAAGGTGCCTTACTCTCTGCTCCTAAAAAAAGCTAGTTTGGAAACCCTTGAGCGAAGGAGGTCGTCGTTCTGCCTCCGTTTTTCAAAAAATGCAATAACGAACCCTCGGACGGTAAGTATTTTCCCCAAACGTCACTCACCATCCAGATTACGACAGCCTCGAGCTGTTTCTGAGCCTATCCCGGTTTTGTCCCCCATTCGCTGCATTACTTCCAGATATGAATAAACCTTTGTCCCCTTCATCACAGAAAAAATAAATTTAATAGCCAACTAGTTTCTCCTCCCCCCTTTTTTTTTCTTTGTCATGTGAGGTGCTTTAGGTCGTTACACTAATTTGCTTGCCCTCCGCTGTTTTGGTTTAGTTTCCCTTTTAATTAATATGTGTTTTTTGTGTGTTTTATGCTTTGTTCTTTTTTTTTGTGAGTTTTTGGACTTTTTTTTAGTGTCCCTTTTAATTTGTAGATATATATGTTTATTTTTTGTTCTTTTCTGTATTATTAGACTTTTTGTGTCCCCTTCCCTTTTTATATATATACATAAAAGACTTGTATATTTTTTTTTTTTTTTTACTCACAATTTGATTATCCATTATTATTAGTGTTTTTTGCTTTGTTTGTTTTATTAGTCGACTCCGAAGTCCAAATTCGGCCCTTTGAGGGCTTGTGATAGTGTTTTTTTTTAAATAAATATCTTATCTTATCTCTTGAACGTTTCCTTCTCCTAACTTGCCTGATTTTCACAATGATAAAAAAAAACCTTTATCTAGAATTTAACCCTTATTTGGGGTGTAGATCTATAACCAGAAGTATCAGTTTTCAACAAAAAATTGTCCCCAAATTTGTCAATGATCAATATGTTTTGAACAGAACGAGGGTATATACATATATATATATATATATATATATATATATATATATATATATATATATATATATATATATATATATATATATATATATATATATATAAACCATTCTTTGGACGTGCTTTGGGTTGCCAATACATCCCTAAAAGTTTCATTCTAAATTAATGACATTACAAGATAGCAAAATGCCTGTCCCATAGAATTTTGCAAAATATCAGATTTATCTTGGCTGTGTTATAAGCTCTTGCTCTTTTCCTTAATAAAATTCTAGATGAGAGACTTCTTACATCTTGAAAAGTAGTCAAGTTACTAGCTCTTGAATTATTATTGTATTCTAGGTCTAGAAAACTTGTCTGAAACAAAGAATGTTTGGTAAATTTTCAGTTTTCTTGATTAGTTCACTAACTAACCTACAAAATGAGCGTTCCAGTTAATGTCCCTTTAAGTGCTGTTTCTAAATATACTAACTGCTACCCTTAAATATACTAATTGCGACCATTCCTACTGTGTCCCAGCTTTCTTAATGGGACCCAATATATCTGTAGGGAAGAGGCACCCACTTTCTGCCACCTGGTGTACATCTCAGAATGCTGTGTGATGCACAGTTTTGCCACACTTTGCATGGTTTCCACCTCACTTGGCAGACTTCCCCCATGCTAGGCCAGCTGTTTATAAGAAATACACACTATTAGCCTAGGGTAATATCTCTAGTGCTCTGACATGGCTACTAATCTTGGACACATATATAAATTAAAATGTACCTATCATAAGTATGAATAGTAGGTTCTGAATCTTGGATATGATATAGACAGTCTTAGATAGTTATAAACAGCAAGGGTCGAAACTGGGTTAGCTATGAAAGGCTAGGATATTTTTTTTTTTTTTTTTACTTTTGAACTTAGCATAAACATTTGCACTACCATAGATTTTTTGCCCCCTTTCCTTGGATTTTGAAAACTACCTATTTTTTCTGTATTTTCATGACTAAAATTCCTTTTTCAATACATTTAGCTAAAAAAAAAAAAAAACAACTGTTGATAGCTTTGTGGAGTTAAGGCTTCTCTGAAGGAAAAATGTTAATGAAATATAAGTAGTACCATTAGATTCCTTTTTTTTTCTTGTGGTAACTTCTTAGGAGGGCATAAAGAGAGGCTTTGAATAGATTGTGATACAGGAAGAGCAGGAATAGTTATGTTGGCCCCTTGTGGCTTGGTGCTGTAGTGAGTTGTAAGTAGTAATATTTAAAATTGTGGATAGCAATGGAAAGAAATATGGTGATCTTCCATAGCAATGGAACAGTTTTTATACCTTTATTATTTCTTTTTAGTTTTATATATCCTAGGGATATATATATATAGCACCATCAAGTAAGGGGGGGTGTACTGTCAGAAAAGCAGCCACAAATGAAAAGTCATTACCACAAACTGTCTGACAGTAGGCTAGCTGATTTCCTGACAATGCACCCCATATCTTTCACACTGATGGTCATATATAGGCCTATAGCCCTATCAATATATTTTTGCTGTTTTTGCCTGTCTATAACAAGTAGTTCTAGCTTAAACTGTCTAAGTTTCAATGAAATGCAGTTCTGATTAAGTGACTACAGTGAAATTGCAGACAAAATATTGTATGGAATGATTTGAAATAGATAAAACAATACTAATCTGATGAATAACAATATGGTGCATATTCCTAGGAAATATATTAAAACAAAAAGATCAGTACTATGCCCTACTTAATTCCTTTGTTTTATGCTCTTTCTAAGGTAATTTTGCAATTAACAACATAATTTAGCTAGGATGAAAGTGAAGACATTGCTTGATATGCTCTTTCATAGTTCAATCATCGTTTCTGAGGTAATTTTTGTTTCATTATTCATTGTTTCATAGTTCAATCATTGTTTCTGAATTTCTTTTTGAGCCCTTCATGGGGCATCAAAAAGTGAAAAAGTTCATAGTTGCCAAAAGTTTAAAAGCATATTTCTAAAAAAGAACATCTAGTAAGAAGAAGTTGCAAATGTAGCTGATTTAGGAATTGCAAATGTTATTTTCCTTAGTAAGATTTTAGTTTGAAAATAAATTTGCAGAGAATTTAGTATTAGCTATAGACCCCTCAAAAATGACATCAATATTGCTTGTGATGTCATTTTGAGGGGTTTCAAGCTCTTTCTTAAACATTCTGCAAATTTATTTTCTGAATACAATTTTATCATCAAGACTAAGGAAAATATTAATTACCATTTCTTAATCAGCTGCAAATCTTCTCATCTGATGTTTTTTTTTAACATGCTGTTCAACTTTTGGCAACTATGGACTGTTTTCCCTTTTAATGCACTATCTAGGGCTCAAAATGGAATTGCTCCTAGAAACAATTATTCAACTATGAAAGAGCATAAGAAACTACATATTGAAGTCCTGGAAGGGATATTGAAGTACCTAACTCCACTCCTTCTCTCTCTTGAGGGCAGTGACCTTTGATGATTTTGAAAATCTTTGTGTTATGAAAGTAAAACCTTGCAAAACAGATTTCCACCTTAAATGAAGGACAAGAAAACTGTTTTTAACTTCACAGCTTTACTTAATTGCAATTTAGGAGGTTTCAAAGATCTGCAAATACATTTCCTAAATTTAGAAAAAAAACATTGATATGGCTTAAAATTCTACTCAAATAACACAAACTGTATTCTCAGAACTAAAACCAGAGAAAAAGAAATTGATGACTGAAAATTAAGGTAAAATGTTGTTTTGTCAAAATTTCAATAGGTATAAACCTGTCAGGTAGGCAAACTTCTAAGCCTTAGAAATCAAAAGAGGGTTAATATAGAGGCTTGGCAATATCTTTCCTAAATATATTTTTGGCTCTGGATTCATTACTGAAAGTTTCATGTTCCTAACTTTACCCTTTTCCAAGATAGCAAGAAGTACCTAAACTAGAATTTTGCCAAATATATCAAGTGATGTATTCACTTTCATCCTAGCTAGATTAAGTTGTAAACTGCAAATTTACTCTTTCTAAATAAACTTCTTTGTTTAATACTGTTTCTAGATATGCTCTTTCTAATAATAACTACTAAATAGAACATGCTGGATACTATGTGCTAAGTAAGAATTTTAATCTATATATATATATATATATATATATATATATATATATATATATATATATACTAGCTGTTGGGGTGGCGCTTCGCGCCACCCCAACACCTAGTTGGTGGGGGCGCTTCGCGCCCCCCCCAAGCCCCCCCGCGCGCGTAAGTCGTTACGCGCCATAATAGTTACGCGCCATTGTAGTTGTGTCCCTATGTCCCACCTGTGAATATAGATAGATATATATATATATGGTTTTAACTACGTAAAACTTGCGAATATACAACATTCTTTGCTGTCCCATTGTCTTTGCATATAAATAGATTGTCAGGTTTACCGACTCTTGAACATGCAACATATAATGGTCCATGGGAAAACAATCTGTATTCAGATCTATACCTCATGATTCTAATGATTGCCCTTGAGCTTTGTTGATGGTGATTGCTAATCGACCATTCCCTGTCCCGGTGTCCCGGTCGTCATTTACATCCCCCTGTTTCCTCCGGTGTCCCCGTTGTAGTTGTGTCCCTGTGTCCCGGTCGTCATTTATATTCCCTGTGTCCCGGTCGTCATTTGTATCCCGGTGTCCCGGTCTGTATATACATTCGTTTTTTAGTTTTGTTTTTCTCCTTTATTTTTTTCCTTTTTTTTCTTTTTTAGCTTATTTAGATTTTTAGATTTTTTAGTTTTTTTATTAGTTTTTAGTTTTTTTTTCTTTTTAGTTTTTTTGTCCCGGTCGTCATTTATATCCCCCTGTTTCCCCCGGTGTCCCCGTTGTAGTTGTGTCCCTGTGTCCCGGTCGTCATTTATATTCCCTGTGTCCCGGTCGTCATTTGTATCCCGGTGTACCGGTCTGTATATACATTCGTTTTTTAGTTTTGTTTTTCTCCTTTATTTTTTTCCCTTTTTTTTCTTTTTTAGTTTAATTAGATTTTTAGATTTTTTAGTTTTTTTATTAGTTTTTATTTTTTTTTTCTTTTTAGTTTTTTTGTAGTTTTTACCTTCTTTTTAGTTTTGTTAATTTTTTTTTTACTTATGTCCTGGTCGTCATTTATACTCCCTATTTCCCGGTGCTTTGTTGATTGCTAATCGAACATTCCTTTTGTCCTGGTCGCTTTCTCTTTGAGTGTCGTCATTTATTTTTTTCTTTTTTAGTTCTTTTAGTTTTTACCTTTTTTAGTTTTTTTTAGTTTTTTAGATGAAAATTTTTTTTAGTTTTTTCCTTTTTTTCTTTTTAGTTTTTATTGGTTTTTACCTTTATGTTAGCTTATTTTTCAGTTTTTTCCTTTTTTTTAGTTTTTTTTTATTTTTTATTTTTTTTAGTTTTTTACCTTTTTTTAGTTTTTTTAGTTTTTTTAGTTTTTTTAGTTTTTTAGCTTTTTTACTTTTTTTATTAGTTTTTAGTTTTTTTGTAGTTTTTGCCTTTTTTTAGTTTTTTCAGTTTTTTTTTTAGTTTTTTATTGGTTTTTACCTTTATTTTAGCTTATTTTTCAGTTTTTTCCTTTTTTTTTAGTTTTTTTTAGTTTTTAGTTTTTTTAGTTTTTTACCTTTTTTACCTTTTTTTAGTTTTTTTAGTTTTTTTAGTTTTTTAGCTTTTTTATTTTTTTTATTAGTTTTTAGTTTTTTTTGTAGTTTTTGCCTTTTTTTTAGTTTTTTTAGTTTTTTAGCTTTTTTATTAGTTTTTAGTTTTTTTTTGTAGTTTTTGCCTTTTTTTAGTTTGACAACTTATTTTTATATATATAGATAGTTTTTTTTTTTACTTATGTCCTGGTCGTCATTTATACTCCCTGTGTCCCGGTGCTTTGTTGATTGCTAATCGAACATTCCTTTTGTCCTGGTCGCTTTCTCTTTGAGTGTCGTCATTTATTAGTTTTTTCCTTTTTTTCTTTTTAGTTTTTTATTGGTTTTTACCTTTATTTTAGCTTATTTTTCAGTTTTTTCCTTTTTTTTAGTTTTTTTTTTATTTTTTATTTTTTTTAGTTTTTTACCTTTTTTTAGTTTTTTTAGTTTTTTAGCTTTTTTACTTTTTTTATTAGTTTTTAGTTTTTTTTTTGTAGTTTTTGCCTTTTTTTAGTTTTTTCAGTTTTTTTTTTAGTTTTTTATTGGTTTTTACCTTTATAGTTTTTTTAGTTTTTTAGCTTTTTTATTTTTTTTATTAGTTTTTAGTTTTTTTTGTAGTTTTTGCCTTTTTTTAGTTTTTTCAGTTTTGACGTCACCTAATCCAGTTTTTTCAGGTGACGTCACCTGACACATCCATCCATCCATCCACAGACAACTTATTTTTATATATATAGATATATATATATATATATATGTATATATATATTTATATATATATATATATATATATATGTATATATATATTTATATATATATATTTATATATATATATATATATATATACATATATATATATATATATATATATATATATATATATATATATATATATATATCTTCTATATATATAAAAATAAGTTGTCTGTCTGTGGATCTGTGGATCAGGTGACGTCATGTTTCTGTGTCGGCTGACGTCATGAAATTCGTTGTCAGGTGACGTCATGTTTCTGTGTCGGCTGACGTCAGGAAATTAGTTGTCGTCATTTTTGCTTTGACGGTGACGTCATTCAAGTTATATAAGACATATGTTCACGTAGAAATCTATTAATGTTTAAGTTTACAATGACTGATGAAGATGCTCAAAGAGTCTATGCCAAAAAACTTGCTGCTGATAGTTCCTTGGCACGCTTTCTTTTCTGACTTTCTCTATCAGCAGCAAGTTTTTTGGCATAGACTCTTTGAGCATCTTCATCAGTCATTGTAAACTTAAACATTAATAGATTTCTACGTGAACATATGTCTTATATAACTTGAATGACGTCACCGTCAAAGCAAAAATGATGGCAACTAATTTCATGACTTAATTTCAGAAATTAATTTCTGTGTTGACTGACGTCATGAAATTAGTTGTCGTCATTTTTGTTATGACGATGTAAAACACTTAGTATATTGTAAAACACATTAATTTGGTTAATAATATACCATTTAAAACACCAAAATGAACATGCTGGAGTAGTCACTCGGTGAAAGAGGGTGTCAGAACAGAGAATGAAGGTCCCAGGTTCAAATCCTGGTTAGGCTAAAAAAGGTAAAAATCTAAAAACTAAAAAAAAAACTGAAAAAACTAAAAAAGGCAAAAACTACAAAAAAAAACTAAAAACTAATAAAAAAAATTAAGAATAAAAATAAAAAAAATAAAAAAGATAAAAACTAAAAAAAAAGTAAAAAAGAAAAAACGAAAAAAAAAACTAAAAAAGCTAAAAAAAAAGGTAAAAACCAATAAAAAACTGAAAAGAAAAAAAGGAATAAAACTAAAAAAATTTTCATCTAAAAAACTAAAAAAAACTAAAAAAGGTAAAAACTAAAAGAACTAAAAAGAAAAAAAAAACTAAAAAAAGGAAAAAAACTGAAAAATAAAGGAGAAAAAGAAAACTAAAAAAATATAAATAAAAATAAAAAAACTAAAAAGATAAAAACTTCAAAAAAAACTAAAAAGAAAAAAGAAAAAAACTAAAAAACCTAAAAAAAAGGTCAAAACCAATAAAAAAAAACTAAAAGGAAAAAAAGGGAAAAAATTAAAAATTTATTTCATCATATACCAATTCAAAAACGAATGTATACCGGGATGACGACCGGGACACAGGGAATATAAATGACACAACTACAACGGGGACGCCGGGGGGCACAGGGGGATATAAATGACGACCGGGACACAAGGAATATAAATGACGCCCGGGACACTCAAAGAGAAATCAGAGACTGGGACACCGGGACACAAATGACGACCGGGACACAGGGAATATAAATGACGACCGGGACACAGGGACATAACTACAAAGGGGCCGCCGGGGTGCACAGGGGGATATATAAATGACAATGGCGACTCAGGGAATGGTCCATTAGCAATCACCATCAACAAAGCTCAAGGGCAATCATTAGAATCATGAGGTATAGATCTGAATACGGATTGTTTTCCCATTGACCATTATATGTTGCATGTTCAAGAGTCGGTAAACCTGACAATCTATTTATATGCACAGACAATGGGACAGCAAAGAATGTTGTATTTTTAGCTTTTTTATTTTTTTTATTAGTTTTTAGTTTTTTTTGTAGTTTTTGCCTTTTTTTTAGTTTTTTTAGTTTTTTAGCTTTTTTATTAGTTTTTAGTTTTTTTTGTAGTTTTTGCTTTTTTTTAGTTTGACAACTTATTTTTATATATATAGATAGTTTTTTTTTTTTACTTATGTCCTGGTCGTCATTTATACTCCCTGTGTCCCGGTGCTTTGTTGATTGCTAATCGAACATTCCTTTTGTCCTGGTCGCTTTCTCTTTGAGTGTCGTCATTTATTAGTTTTTTCCTTTTTTTCTTTTTAGTTTTTTATTGGTTTTTACCTTTATTTTAGCTTATTTTTCAGTTTTTTCCTTTTTTTTAGTTTTTTTTTATTTTTATTTTTTTTAGTTTTTTACCTTTTTTTAGTTTTTTTAGTTTTTTTAGTTTTTTAGCTTTTTTACTTTTTTTATTAGTTTTTAGTTTTTTTTTGTAGTTTTTGCCTTTTTTTAGTTTTTTCAGTTTTTTTTTTAGTTTTTTATTGGTTTTTACCTTTATAGTTTTTTTAGTTTTTTAGCTTTTTTATTTTTTTTATTAGTTTTTAGTTTTTTTTGTAGTTTTTGCCTTTTTTTAGTTTTTTCAGTTTTGACGTCACCAGATCCAGTTTTTCAGGTGACGTCACCTGACACATCCATCCATCCATCCACAGACAACTTATTTTTATATATATAGATATATATATATATATATATATATATATATATATATATATATATATATATATATATATATATATATATATATATATATTCACAGGTTGCATACAGGGCAACAACTACAATTGTGCATAACTAATATGGTGTGTAATGACTTACGCGTGGGGGGGGAGGGCTTGGGGGCATGAAGCGCCCCTACCAACTAGGTGTTGGGGTGGCGCGAAGCGCCCCCCCCCCCCCAACAGCTAGTGTTTTAATAAATTCTTTAGTTTCATAAATATTATAGGGCTTTACATGGAACCATCAGTAGGGAGGAGGTTACCAGATAAGCAGCCATGATATTTGGAAAGAGTAGGCTATAAAATAAAAAATGTAATGGTACTACTCTTTTTGGTAAATATTTTGTTGTTAATATTATTGAACTACAAATAAATTAAAACTACCATAAGATACCGACTGTATGCTCTTTCTGAATATAGTAGTCTCTATTCTCAAAAATTCAATTTTAAGTTCTGTTAACACCCTTGAAAATGATAATTACATTCTCTATTTTTGGATATAACAAGAGCTAAGAGCTCATATGGCACTTCTGACAAGGTCAGAAGAGCTAAGAGCCAAGAGCTCATATGGTATGAGCTCTAGCAAAATTATAAGAATCAATAGATTGCTTTAAAAGAAAAATCAGAGGCTTAATGCCAGTCAGGATTTAAAATAAGAACTCCGAGTCATGAGATCCTTCTAAATATCAAAATTCATTAAGATCCAATCTTCCACTTGCAAGTTAAAAATACCTCAATTTTTCCTTTCCCTTCAACCCCCCAGATGTTTAAATAGGGAAAATGACTTTATCAAGTCAATTTGTACAGCTCCCTGACATGCCTACCAATTTGTATTGCCCTAGCACATCCAGAAGCACCAAACTTACCAAAGCACTAAACCCCACCATCTAACTCCCCCAAAGAGAGCAGATCCAGTCTGGTTATGTCAGTCATGTATCTATGACATTTATAAGCATTTTCCAAGATTTCTTGTTTTCAATCTCCAGCTCCCCCCAATGTCAACAGATCTGGTTGGAATTTGAAATAAGAGCTCTGAGACATGAGTTCCTTCTAAATATCAAATTTCATTAAGATCTGGTCCCCTATTCTTAAGTTAAAATACATCAATTTTTCTAACTTTTCCAAATTAACAGCCCCCAGCTGCTCCAAAGAGAACAGATCCATACCAATTATTTCAATCTTGTATCTATAACTTGTGCTTATTCTTCCCCTCAAGCTTCTTCCCAATATCTCCACTCTAAGCATTTTCCAAGATTTCTGGTTTCCAAGATATCTGTTTCTCCCCTCCAACCCTCTATGTCGCCGGATCCAATTCAAATTGAAAATAAAGCATCTGAGACATAAGATTCTTCTATATATCAAATTTCATTGAGATCCAATCACCCATTTGTAAGATACCTTGATTTTACATTTTCCAAGAATTCCAGCTTCCCTCTCCAACTCCCTTCAATGTCACTGGATCTGGTTGGGATTTAAAATGAGAGTTTTAAAGCCAAAGATCCTTCTAGATATCTAATTTCATTAAGATCTGATCACCCATTCATAAGTTACAAATACCTCATTTTCAACTCCACCAAAGAGAGTAGATCCAGTCCAGTTATATCAGTCACACTATCTTGGACTCGTGCTTATTCTTTCCAACAAGTTTCATCCTGATCTCTCTGCTTTAAGCATTTTTCAGTTCCCCTCCTAATGACACTGACCCAGTTGGGATAAAAATAAGAGATCTGAGTTTCAAGGTCCTTCAAAATATGAAATTTCATTAAGATACAATCACTCTTTTGCAAGTTAAAAATACCTCATTTTTTCTAATTTTTTAGAATTAACCTCCCCCCCCCCACATCCCCAAAAGAGAGCAGATCCATTCTGGTTATGTGAATCCTGTATCTAGGACTTGTGCTTACTTTTCCCACCAAGTTTCATCCCAATCCCTCTACTCTAAGCACTTTCCAAGAGTTTAGGTTCCACACCCCCCAACATCCCCTTCACTGGATAAGATTGAAATTTAATATAAGAGCTCTGAGACATGATATCCTTCTAAACATCAAATTTCATTAAGATCTAATCACTTGTTTGTAAGTTAAAAATACCTAATTTTTCTTATTTTTCAGAGTTAACCCTCCCTCCCCCCACTCCCCCAATGAGACCAGATCTGTTTTTCTTTATGTCAATCATGTATCTAGGACTTGTGCTTATTTTTCAAACCAAGTTTCATCCCAATCCCTCCACTAAGCATTTACCAAAATTTTAGGTTCCCCCTCTCAATTTCCCCCCAATGTCACCAGATCCAGTCAGAATTTGAAATAAGAGCTCAAAGACACAAAATCCATCCAAACTTCAAATTTCATTAAAATCCAATCATTTTTTCATAAGTTAAAAATGCCTCATTTTCTAATGTGTTCAGAATTAACCCCCCTCCCCCCAAACTCCACCAAAGAGAGCAGATCCATTCCAATTATGTCGATCATGTGTCTGGGAACTGTGCTTATTTTTCCCATCAAGTTTCATCCCAATCTCTCCACTCTAAGCATTTTCCAAGATTTTAGGTCCCCCCTCAATTCCCCCAATGTCACCAGATCCAGTCAGGATTTAGAATAAAAGCTCTGAGACATGATATCCTTCTGAACTTCAAATTTCATTAAGATCCCATCACCCTTTTGTAAGTCAAAAATACTTCATTTTTTTCTGAATTAACTGCCCCCACCCACTCCCCCCAGATGGTCAAATCACAAAAACAACTGTTTCTAATTTAATCTGGTCTGGTCCCTAATATGCCTGCCAAGTTTCATTGTCCTAGCTTGCCTGGAAGTGCCTGAAGTAGCAAAACCAGGACAGACAGACAGACAGACCAACAGAATTTGCAATTGCTATATGTCACTTGGTTAACACCAAGTGCCATAAAAATTGGTTATAACATCTGTTCAAATCAAACATTGATTTGTCAAGATAATTTGATGAAAAGAAATTTAAAACAAATGTGTCATGTATTCTTCTTATTCTGTTTTAGGCTGTTTCACCTATACATTGAAAAAATATCAAATCTGACAGAAGAAACATGGTGGATGGAAAAATGAAGAAATTGTTTCAAATATCTTATCCAACTTAATTGTAACAAATCAATGTTTATGGATTATATTACTTTAACAATGGGTATAGGCTATAATCAAATGGTAAGTTTGAAATCCATGGTTAAAGCCTTTTTAATACCCAAAAGCTCGAAAAATTTTGGTAAAATTCTAGTTAATTGACTTCTTGCTATCTTGGAAAGGGTTTAGGTTAGGAAAATGAAACTTCCAGGGATGGGTCTACAGGCTAAAGTGTGTCCCAGGAAGGTATGTTAAAGTACCCACCTCTACTCCTTCTCCCTCTAGAGGGCCCTGAAATTTGCCTACATGACAAGTCTGTACCTATTGAAATTTTGACAAAACAACATTTTACCTTAATTTCAGTTACTAGTTGCTTTTTCTCTGCCTTTAGTTCCGAAATGCAATTCCTGTTATTTGAGTAGAAACTTGAGCCATATCAATGTTTTTTTCAAAATTTAGGAAATGTATCTGCATATCTTTAAAACCTTTATAGCATATCTTTAAAATGGAATTCAACAAAGTTATGAAGCTAAAAAAATTTTGTTTCACTTCAATTAAGCAGAAGATCTATTCTGCAAAGTTTCACTTTTATAACACACATATTTTAAAGGTCATCAAAGGTCAGGGCCCTCTAGAGGGAGAAGGAGTGGAGGTAGTTGCTTCAAAATACCTTCCCAGGACATACTTTAGTCTGTAGATTTATCCCTGAAAGTTTCATTTTCCTAGCCTAAACCCTTTCTGAGATAGCAAGAAGTCAATTGACTAGAATTTTACTGAAATTTTTTGGTCCTTTTTAAGGGTTCAAAAACAGCCTAAACTTGAGTTTGCAAGAGAAGTGATTATTATATTTAGGCCTATAAAGAGAACAAAAAAAGGCATTGAGTGGTATGTTTATTTATTCATAAGTTAATAGTATGAACAGAAAAAAGTTTATCCTCTTTCTGCTGAAATGTTTCTCTCAGAGCATAACTCTGCACTGTTACTGTCTTACCTATACAGTTTGAGATGGTACCAATGGGTAGGCTATATAACAGCCCTATGTTTGTCTTTTAACCTAGAGGGCAAATTAACTGAGAAAGCTAAAAAATTCCCAGTGTTCTGTTAGAAAAACGAAACATGAATTTTTATCAAGATTATTACTAAATAAATAAAAGAGTGCATTTCACTCAGTGAAAGGCCTATATAAATCAGGAACCTACTTTATTTTTCCTGAGCATCTTCCAGATAATTCAGGGCCCATGAGCTCTTTTATATCAGAAACTTCTGTCCTGTTTGTCAAAATAGTAACTGTCAGCAGAGTTTTATTTACAACACATTTTTCCCCATCCACAGAATTTAGATTGTCAGGACTACAGGGAGATCCACTTGGAGAAACAGTAATTGGATTTTCTGCTAATAAGATCGAGATGTTGGCTAAGGCGGAGATGAAAGCCACAATAAGTTTCCTTTTGTATTTAAAAGTCATTTCGCGTTCAAATATTTGTTGATGATGGCAATAAATTTCTTAATCTCTTTCTTCTGTTTTCCAAATATTATGCTTAGTACGCATTTACTGCAATCTGCAGAAGAGTGCAATTCGAACGACACACATAGCTCATTTTGCAGAAAGAAAAAAAGAAAAATGCTTGGGAGCAGTGTTGGGGCAAGTACTCCAAGATTTATTTACGTAAAATACCAAGTATTCAACCAAAAAAGTGTATTTAAGTATCAGTATTAAGTACTCATCCAAGGCAGTAACAAAGATTTGCATTACAATCAATTTCGGGTGGAGGGTCGCAAGCCCAACCGATCCTAGGCCTAGGATTTGATTAAAGCTAGGTGAAATCTATATACAAAAATCCTTAGGGTGAGCTTTGCTCGCCTCACGAGGTTGTAGCTAAGCGTATAACAGAGTGTTTCGTTAAAGGAAACCCTATATTTTAAGGCAAGTTGTCAGCAAATAAAGTGGGCCTTATCCCGGACGATCTCCCCTCACCTCACATTGAATCTGATGGTTCGATTTTGTGAGCAATGAAAGGCTCTTTGCCCTTACTCACCGTGTGTCATTCCCAACTCAAATTGCCCAATGAACTCTCAGATGGCTTGGGCATCTCCTTTGAATGCCAGTTCTTGTCTAGTACTTTTGCATGCTTTTTATTTAGTGTAGAAAAATGCTTTGAGTAGAATACATACTTTTTATATGTGCAGAAAAATGCTTGAGACTAGTGTCGGGTCAAGTATTCCGAAAAAATATTTAATTAAAAGTGCCAATTACTCAAGCAAAAGTGTATTTAAGTATCACTATTAAGTTCTCATCCGAAGCAGTTATTATTCTTTTCATGGCAATCAGTTTTGGGTGGAGGATTACAAGCCCAAATAACCCTAGGACTAGGATTTGATTTGATTTAGGTGATATCTATATACTGAAATCCTTTGGGTGAGCCTTACCTGCATCAAGAGGCTGAGGCTAACCGTAAGATGGAGTGTTTCATGAAGAAAAACCCCGTAATTAGAGGCACGGGGTCGGCAAATAGAATCCGGCTCATCCTGGACAAACACCACTCACCTCCCATCAAATCAAATGGCTCTGATGGGATAATTTTTTGAGTAATGAAAGGTTCTTTGCCCTTACTCACCAGGTGGTATTCTCAACCCAAATTACACAGCGAGCTCTCAGATGGTTTGGGCATCTCCTATGAATGAATTGGCAGCCCTTGCTATTACTATATACAACTTTGACCCCACACTCCATGGTTGATCAAGGATTCATGACGTCTTTGTTTGTTTGTTGTTTTTTTTTCGCAAAAGCTCCTCAAACTTAACATCATCTTAATGATCTCTTTTCATAGTTAATACGTTTCCTGCAGCGAAAAATAGGCGCGTTTTATGGATGCAGAGGACGGGAGAGCGGTGTTAAATTAAATATATTTTTTTAAATTTGGATAGTCTTTTAAAGAATTTATGGTTCCCCTTCAGTCTCTAAGAGATTTTTCCAAATTCAGCTTTGAGACTAGTGTTTACATTTACTTCTTGATCACTGACACTTTCATTATCTTCTATAAACGAAAACAAACCATTAGTCTCATTTGTATCAGATTTCTGAGCACCACGAGCCGGTTCATCACTGGAGACAAGCTTGGCCAATTTTTGTAAACTTTTAGGTCCGATATGTCAATTACCCTTTTTATTCTTTATAAAGCTAGAGTGAATCTCGGCCAATACTAGCCCAAGATAAAGAAAAGATGTGCTTTTAAAACAAATATTTTATGAAAAAATTTATTTGATGGTGATTCATGAATGCTAACTATTACTCACGTTATTTACATCTTGCCACAAAAACAAAACAAAAGCAAAAACTTTTCAAGCCAGAATCACATCCCAGAGTTTATAGAATATGCTCTCAGTCTTTTCATTGTCCCTACCACGAGTACACCCAGTGATCATGCATGTATTATGACTTGCAACTCTTTTCACAAGCAATTCGTCAGTACAACTGACAGAATCCATGAAACAAAAATGTTTCTTAGCGTTTTTTTAAAGTTTGATCTTGTTACTTTACAGGAAGTTTGAACCTCAAAACTGCCTGGATAAAAAATGTTTTGATCATTTGCATGGTAGAATTTAGTAGTGAATCATAGTGTAGTTTGTTTCCCATTATATCTGAAGCTGTTGTGTTTCTGTATTTGTAGGTGGTATATTGTAGGTGGCGAGCACAAATCGCGTTCTGTTCAGGTCCTCTAATGGGTTTATGAATCACCTAGACAGTCGGGGTCGTAGATTACAAAAACATTTGGGATGGTTTCAAGGTGGTTTCTCTATGCTAGTTTGGAAATTACAACATACAATCTTGCTCAGTATAGATGACAGGATGCGACATCATAAAAAATTTCAAGATAAGTAATTTTGTTTTTTTCAAAAAGAGCTGTTTTATATTTTTCCAAAAACGGAACAGAAAGCAGAAATAGGTCATCTGTTTTTGACAGACCTGTTTCTGCTCTGTTTTTTTTTTTTTCATCTGTGTTTACCGTTTCTGTTTTTTCTGAAAAACAGAAATGGTGCCAAAGTTTAATCCCAATTCAACAAAAAACCTTTCGTATGCCCCTTTTTAGACTGTGTTGTGTACAACTGTCCTTTGTACAGGGCTTTGATCATCATAGAAATTTCCCAGGGATTCCATAAAACCCAAAAAATTTTCTCATTGCTCCAAGTTGGACCAAATAAAAATAATTAAAAAGTCTATGAAAACCATAATTATCTGTGCTTGCCATTTATTCGATCTTTCAAGCGGTACCCTAAAAAGGAAGACAAGGTCGCAACACGACCGATTTGTAATCACTATTGGAATTTGCGTATCGTGTAATGCAGAGTAGTTGCAACTTGATACACTTCGAGTTTTTGAAGCTCAGCCATTCTTTGAGTTTTAATAATTCTTAAAGTCTGATTCTTCTTGAAAAAATCAATTTGAAAATAACACTCTCCCCTTCAAGGAAAATCTTATAGGAATACTTTCACTCTTATAGCACGATTTATGTGGAAAACCACGAGTTCTTAAGAACATCGCACGGTTTAGCGTAATGTATTGTGTTAGGAAGTGTGTAGCTGTACAAAAAACAAATGCGTTTTCAGTATGATTACCTATTCGATAATGAACTTAAACACTCCCAAATGTAGATAGTAAAGCCAAAGATATAATAATGTCTGATTTAAATAAAAATATAGCTTATCTGACTTCTAAATTGAAATATACAAAAAATATAGTTGCATATAATCATATAATTTTATATAAAGATTTTGTCGAAAATGCAATCCATCTGTGCTTGACGTAATAGCTGATTGAGCCAAGCAGCATTAGGTGAATGTTGCATGAATAGCAAAAAGTTTGGTTTGGTAGTAACCAGTGGCCCAGATATCGAGAAAAATTGTATTGATGTGACAGCGCTCAAAAAGTATCACAAATAATTTAAATTTATCTCGTCACGATCATTCTTGGTAAGGTTATTTAATTGGATTGCTTTAGTGTTATTTGGTAAATATTATTGAAAATAATTATGTTTAAATATTGATTTTATCCATACAAGCTTCATTAATCTTATATGTAAAATGGTGCTGCTCTATCTCACCCTAGGATAAACATGTAGCTAGGCTATTATTTAAATATATAGGCTAGCAAAGATTCTGTCCCAGAATAGGCAGAGTGATTGAAGTGTCCCAGTACTGGTCATCTTACCCTACTGGATATCTTACCCTAAAGCTATATATAGGACCATTAGGGGAAGATCAGGTAAATTTACAAGTGAGATGGTTGTTATATTAAAAAAGAGTATTAAAAAAGGTGTCAAGTAGAGTGATCACCTTGTTGCTATGTCAGTAATTTGTTCCTCTTTCTAAATATAATAGTCATTTATGGTTAAATAAAAATTGTTTAATGGTTTAATAAATAAAAAAAATATTTTGCAGCAAATCCCCAGTTATGAACACCAAGTTCTTAAAGGGCCTGATCAGACCAAAATTGGAATTTGGGATTTGAATAGCTACTCTAGTCAATAAGGGTCAGGGGTGTCATTTGGGGGGGGGCAAGGGGAGCAGTTGCCCCACAATAATGTGGAGAAAAAATATTATATATTCCATGCCCCTTGACTATCTGGATATGGCTCCCTTTTGTCCCCACTCATAATAAAAATGTTGGAGATTTTCCCTGATAAGGGTGATAAATCAATTCTGGAATCAGTGTAGCAATGTGTGACTAAAAACATAAAGGGATTTCGACAACTTCTATATACTACCCAATTACATAAGCTCAAATTACCATCCCTCCCATGTAGACATGGGCAAGGAGATTTATTAATGACATGCAAATTAGTACATGATGAGAGTATGATCCCCAACTGGCTCTAGATAGTCAGCTCAACAAGTGCTAGAGGCCACCCCTTGAAGCTTTACCAAAAACATGCTAACACCAGGCTGCAAAACAAATTCTTTTCTAATTGCATAGTTAGCCAATGGAACTCCTTTAGCCAGAATGCTGTTGTTTCTCCTGGTGATGAAGTTTTCAAGTCTGCAGCTGACAAAGACAGGTGCAAGAAACCTTGGCTCACAGTATGGGATGCACCTAACAAGTTGAACTATCATCATCAGTGACCATTGTTCACAGGACTTGTCCTTATTGCTGGCAAGTGTGGTGTAGGGTAATTTTACATGCAAAATGTATGTCCCCCTCCCCTGATGGTCCTAAACATAGAGTAGGGTCATATGCAAAATTAAAAGCAAACATTAAAACAACAAATTCTTGTTGTATACTATGCAGTATGTTTCTATTAATTATATTATCTTGTTTTTATGCAGTTTCATTCACATCTATAAATAACATTTTATCTATTAATTCCATTGAAATCAAATAGAGAGTAGTTCTCACAAGTCAGAAACTTGGGAAACCATTTTCTAAACAGCTATTCAGATTCCAAGTTCTAACTCCAAGTTTGCATATGATAGCCAAAGACACCTTAAAAAGGTTCTAGAACTGCATGTCTTGAGGAAAGGCCTAGTTGATTCCAAATAACAAACTTGAAAGAATCTGATGGGACAATTTATTGACCTGAAGACATTGTTGAGCTCATTAATCAGCAATTTTCAGCTGTGCTTACAGGAGAACCTGCTTGTTTTTTCCCTAAAAGTTGAGCTTATGACATACCAAAGTCTATACCACCTATAAAGATATCTTCCAAGTCTGTCAAGAAGCAACTTGAAGCAATCAATGCTAACAACTTGGAAGGATCAGATAACATTCATCCAAGGCTTGTGAAAGAACTTACAAACCAAATCTCAAAACCACTATCCCTTGTACTTTGCAAGTCTCTCACCTCAAGGACTTTACTGCCAGACTGGAAAAAATTATGTATTACATCATTTTTCAAGAAAGATGATGCAACAAAGGTTAAGAATAATTGACCATAAAGCTTGACTTAAGCTGCATCAAAAACCCTGGAATGTAATGTAAATGCCAAAGTCCAAGCATATCCTCTGTCCAACAATATATTACCACCATCATTGCTTTGTCCCAGGAAGTGGAGTCCCCAAGGGCACAGCCCGAGGTCCACCCTTTTCCTCATTTATATCAGTGGTGTGACTAGGCAAGTCACCAACAACATTACCCTCTATGCTGACAATTTCAAGCTTTTTGGATTATCTATTAAACAAAGCCTGCAATCAGACCTGCAGAGAATCTCCAAGTAGACCAATAAATGACAGCAAGAGTTTGATATCAATAAATGCATATTTGACCAGAAACCATAGTCTGGTATTCATTTTTAAACCAGAAATGAAAAATGATACCTGTAATTACTTTGTTCACGAGTAGCTGAAAGTTTGCAGCAGTGTCAAAAGCTCATTCAGGTCTTGGCCTGCTGAAATGCACAATTACTAGCTGCTCCACCATTGTCTTTCTGAGACTTTGCACAGCTATCATTGGGCCTTCTTTGGATTTTGGTGAGTGTCTGACCTCCTCCTGCTACAAGCATGACAGCAGACTAATTGAAAAAGTTCAATAGCATGCCCCCAAATGCATAACAGGCTTACAAAATATGCCATATAGCAGAAGACTGGAGTAATTAATGCTTCCAACAGTTTTCTTCAGACACTACTGTAGGATTGTGTTGACATTCAACAATAATAGCCAACACCAATTAATGCTTCCAATAGTTGTCTTCAGACACTACTGTAGGATTGTGTTGACATTCAACAATAATAGCCAACACCCCCTTTCACTGATTATACAGGCCAAAATCATTTTAGAGAATACTTACAAAAGCTAGCTAAGCAGACAATGAAAGCCAGAATATGCCTGCCCTTTTTTTTCACAGAATATATTGTCAATAAACAGAACAACCTGTAAGACAAAGCAGTGACCATGCCCATTAATTCATCCTTCAAGTAAAGACTTAGCAAAGATTAGAACAATAAGCCTGGAAGTGTGAGTGAGACAGTCTGTCCAATTGACCATTGTACCAATAACACAACAACTCTCCAATACTCACCATCATCAATATAGAGCAGATCCAGCATGGATCTTAATTTGCTCTGAAGTGTGAATTAAGGTAATTTAAAGAAAAGAAAGCATGTAACATCACAAGTTGATAAACAACAAGAAATGTATTATTTAGAACTACATATATAGGACTATCTGAGTTGGTGGTTACCACTAAAATGTTATTAGAATTAGGTATCATTTTAGAGTCTATTTAAGGGCTTCAAATTGGATTTTGACTGGAACAATTGTTATATTCGGAAAGAGCATTGAAAGGCATATTTTCCTGTGCTTCATATAAACAGCATGTCTATTTCTCAAGGTTTCACTTTTATAACACCTTTGGAGAGGGAACAGGTGGAGATGGGTCCTTTAGATACATTTTCTAAGGTCCATTGGTCTATGAATTCATTCCTGACAATTTTATTTATCTTCCTTAAATAATTTCTAAGATATTTAAAAGCCCCTCTTTTCTTGAACTTCACAAAAATAATGTTTTTTTTTGGGGGGGGGGTCTTTGAACAGCCTCCATAGGGATCATGATCCCAATCTTTTTTTATAATAAGCACCATTATATCCTTCATCTTATACTCTTTGCAAATATAATGCTCACTTTTCTGACAATGCACCCATCCCCTATATGTCCTAGGTATAGTTGTAGGATATGTAAAAAAAAACAACACTAAAACAATAAAATTTGTGCTTTGTAATATGCAATGTGTTTTTAATAATTAGAGTATTATTTTTTCCCCCATTGTTTTATACTTTTCAAAATCATTTGGAATAATAGTTTTATTCAATCAACCATAAATGAAACTAGATTTCTGTAGTTATGGCTATAAGTTATATCAAGATATTTTGACCAGACAAACTAAAAAGTATAGAATGGACAAGTTAGGGTGATCATTTGAGGTACCACTTGGCCTTAAATTGAACACTTTGATAACACAGGGAATTGGAGTGAGTGTAGTAATTAGAGGTATTGGTATTGCCCAATAATTGAGAAGTTTGCTAGTTATCCAACCCCATTAGCACTCATTGTAATTTATTATGGGCAGGTATTCAATTTAGCTGATAGAAAGGCTTTAGTGAAGGTAACTTATTTGTCTATTATACCAGGCAAGTATGTCAAAGGTATTTTGAATAACAAGGCTGTAGGGTCTGTCTTATAAGCACCTTAATGGAATATTTTGAAGGATTTTGTCCTAAGGAGCACAGCAAAGAGGACATAGTATCAAATGGGAAGATAAAATTCTTGTAGGCTTAGATTGTGCAAATCATTTAATTGTCCTGAATAAAATGTTTCGAAAATGAATGGGCTTTGTAGATTTAATGAGCTAAAGATGCAACAACAGGTTTGAAAATTAGCATAAAGAAGACTAAGTCACTTAAATTGGAACACATGAGGAAGACCAGGCAGTGTTAGGTAACAAGAAGATCAGCCAAGTGGATAGCTTCACTTTGTTGGGTAGTAATGTTTGTGAGAATAATGGGTACATTGAAGATGTAGAATTGCCTTTATGTAGTTTTCTTTTTTGCAGTTGAAAAATACTAGGAAGAGAAATCTTTGAAATGAGATTAGGATATTGAGAGCCATAGTACTGATGGGGATGAAGTATGGCTATGAACGTGTGCGCTTCAGAAAGTTGAGGAAGATATGATTAATATTTTTCCAAAGGAATTGTCTAAGGATAGTTCTAGATATTGTTTGACTGATTATATAGTATATAGTATATGTCCTACCAAAAATGGGTTTATAGATTGCCAATTACTGTGGCACAGAAATTGTTCCAATTATTGTAGAACTGTATGGCTCAAGGGCGTTTGGAGATGTACACTAGGTAGTAGAAAGTGGTTGTCTCCCCACAATGAAAGTGCAAAAAGTAGACTAGTCAGGCTGCAGAGTGTTCTTTTTTTGGAGTTGACAAATATTTGAAAGAATAGAAAGAAAAGTATTTGAAATAAGGATAGGATACTGGGAGCCACAGTACTGGCACATAAAGATAAATAAATAAATAAAGATACAGAATTTTGTTTGACAAAACAAAATTCAGAATGGTTTTGCTGCACCTACTAAGAAAACTATCAAGGGCATGTTTGCAGCAGTTGGGGTCCAGTTGGGTTCCAGATTTCGTCAGCGTTGCCTCAACTTACGGATACACAGGTTCAAACAGGAGTTAGGCATGGCAAAAGACAGCAAATATATAATTGGGGTTGTATATAAATATATAATTTTCCACATTAAGCGACTGGGGGTAAATTATAGTGGGATCGCTTTCAACGTTTGTTAACCACTGCTTTTCTGCCTATTATAAAAAAAAAAATTGTTTTCTTAACATGTTTCATTCACAATAGCCCTAATTCAGGGCTTATGCCCAAATAAAGTTTAGCCTTATAAGGGCTGTGGACAATAGATTATAATTGCATTTTTGAATGCAATCACAACATTTTTATATTATGAGTCCATATATTTTGGTATTATGTTTTAATATTATAATATTTTTGAGTCCATATTTTGATTGATAAATTATGTGATTCGTTCCACTTTCGCATTTTTTATATTGTAAAGAAGGACTATTATCAAATGAAATGCTAAAGCAAATTTGCAACTAAATACTGGAGAAGATATCTCAACAGTCTGACCCTTCTTTGAAGTGGAATGTTGGGGATGCTTTGAGGTATAGAGTAGAAGTCCAACACTCTCGAGCGCTGTCTTTTCCATTCCAGTTTAGGGACCTGTCCATGTTTTGTTACTAGCTAAAAGCTGGATATCTTCTTTTAAATTTCTTTTTATTTGGGAGCTACATGACTCTCCTCTCTGCCAAAATTTTTTTCCAATATGATGAAAATATTCAGGATTTTTATTTGAGTGCCCATCTTCTCCAAAGAATTTGAAGATTTTTGAGCAATATTGTTGGGGTGTATAAATCCAAGAGAATTTTCAGTACTGCTGTTAAGTTGCTATTTCCCTCCATCAAACAAAACCAGTAACTTTGTAATGTATTATTGAAATCTCAAAGAAGAAGACCTGTTTATCCATACCAGTCACAATATACATTTGACATACCACCCCTTAGGGGCGAAAGGATTTTCATGGTGATCTGTATATCTTGGCACATAAAAGAAAAGAGGAAATAAAAAGTATTCAATGGTCGTGAGACAGCATATGTTGCTGCACATTCTCATGCTGATAGATTCAGTGGTGTTAATTCATGAAAGTTTGGACAGGGGGGGGGGGCAAAATGTTTTATTCAAAATCTAGGGGGGGGGGGGTAAATTTGTCGTTTTTCAACTTTGCCAATGATAATATCAAAAAAGTCATTTTTTAAGTCGGGGGGGGGGGCACATACCCATCCCCCAGTTAACATTACCAATTGTATTTACACTCAAGAAAAAATAATATTCCTAGACATAGCTCCCTGGCTTTGCGAAATAGAAGTTTGATGACGAAAAGGTTCCTTAATTTTACTTCGGCAGATGGGTGATTCTGTGTCCGCCTATGCAGCATCTTATATACTTTTTGTCGTCTTCTGTTTTTTTTTAATTTATCTTTTAGCTCGGATTTTGGGATGTCTTTTGTTAAAAAACAGTATGACAATATTGAAAAGTCGTTGAAAGACTCAAGACTCTATCGTGGACTTGAACTTCAGAATGGCCTCAAGGTTATGCTGATAAGTGATACTTCAACTGATAAGTCAGCAGCTGCTTTAAATGTTTCAGTTGGTAAGATTTTGTTTTATAATTAAATGTATAGAAATATTTTAATTTAACACAATTATTTATGTTATTGCTTTTTATTTTGGGCTTCATTAGTTTGTTCATACTGGAGCAGTTTGTGTTTGTTTAAGTTCAAACTGTTATTTGAATTGATTTATCTATTGTCTCCTGTTTTACTTTGTTTCCCTTTAACTTTATTTATCTCTTCCCAACTCTAGTGTCTTAATGTTCCCGTCCATCAATTATCCACAAGTAAATACTTGGCAACATATTGGTTGAAAACTTTTATGGTTAATTTGTCAGTTTTTAGCAGTGGTGATCAATGGATTGATGCTTTTCACACTTAATGCTTATTATATTATTATTATTATTAGCAGAATTTATCAAATTTTGTGTCATTGAAGGTTTGCTAGAACTGTCTTTAATTGTAAATTTACAATAATTTTGCTTATCCAGTAAACTCAAATAAAAATTAAAATCGACCATTACCGTTATAATATTAGGGATGTTATTACATAATATCAATCACAATCAAACTAAAAAAAAAACCAACTGTTTTCTAGTTTTACCTTTTTTTACTAGATATTTTTTAAGACAAGAGAGATTTAAACGAGTTTGCAATAACACTGATTTATAGAGGTTTGTAGCTGTTTACTACCTCTGATTTCTTTTTTAATCTATGATAGGCTTTCTTTTAAAAATAGGCTTTCTTTTTTCTTTTCTTTTTTGGTGGCTTCCAAAAAAGCCACCACTAGATCGCTTTTTTTATTGTTGTTCAGTCATTAGTGTATTTATTTAATATAATTTTTGCTCAAAATGACAGATCTGCGACAAGTAGGTCTGTCATTCTGATACATTCTGTTGTATCTCAGTATATTTTTTTATGACAATAATTTTACAAAATACATAAATTAATACAATTTTTATTACAACTTGATCTTTTGAGACATAAAGATTCTTATGTTAAAGCAAAAGTGTTTTTACTGATCTTTTCCTAACATTAGACAGATTGTTTGTCTGAAATGAAAGTAAAGAGTGACATTAAAATTGGAAGTGAGCAGAAACCATGCTATATGTGAGGGGCCTTGCCCCTTCCCAAACCTCTGCTCTTTTCCTTGAAGTGTGAACTTACGTCCCATTGCCTTAAGGATGGTTGCTCAAGCAAAATAAAACTCAGTTACGTTATATTAGCAATAACTTATTTCCACCAATAAATAATATTTCGCCTTCAGAGTCTACTTAGGCAACACCAACAGGTCCTAGACTTGTATCTGTCTGCTGAATGATATGATGCATCGAGCCATAGATACTGGAGAATTTCTGAAGCACTTGGTTGCTTTAAACTATCTAGGTCCAAACAATTCCAAATTAAATTTTTAGACAAGCGTGAAATTTTAGAGTCCACAAGTTTCTTGAGTATTTCACCTATGATTGCATGTGGATGGTAATTTTTGATGAAATCAAAAGGGTCTTTGGCAATTAATAGTAATCCAAGAATTATTCCCAACGACCAAGTCGTTGCTGGGTCTATCATGTAGTTCAGTTCGTAATCGGCGTAGCCAAGGTTTTCATCTGCCTTGTAAAATTTTGAGGCTATACCAAAGTCATTAATTGTTATCTTGTCATTTTTATCTTCAAGAATTTTTTCATATTTTAGAGACCTATGAGCTATACCAGCATGTTTGTAATGTTAGGGACAATACTTAAGGATATACAGCCCGAGTCTATAAATATTTCTACTTTTCTTTTTGTATCAACATTGACTTCACCCCCATTTAAAAATAATACTTTTATTTTACTTGAAAAATTATTTACGCCAGGCATTCGATTTAACTCAGTTCTGTTGCCAAGATTAACTACCCCGAACTAAAATGTGAATATACTTAAGGCCTTTTAGATGGTGAAATATGATAACAGTTAAATCATAAACTGGATTGTATCCAGGTTAGTTTAAAACAGTTGTCGAATAGTGAACTAGGAATCTTCTATATATTTTGTACCATAAAAAATAAGTTGTATTTTCTTAAAGGATAAATTAAAAAGGTAAAGGTGTTATAATTTTAATTTTTTACGAATTCGAAATTACTCACATTAAAAGTGTTATCTTGAGACCACTTGTTCATTTTTGAAGTTCTGATTCAAAACTGCTAGTAATACCCTATTCTGAAGCTGCTTTTTACAAAATCATGTCAATTAAACAAGCATTTCAAGTTCTCGCCATCTGTCCTTTAAGTAGCACAAGCAGAATATATGCTTATGTAAGTATGCAAATTATGTAATCGTCGACCCTGTTACAGGGATAGTAGCCGGTGTGCTGAAGAGATGTACCCTCTTTATTATAAACAATCTGGTTGCTAGGAAAGGTCCATGACCGGATCTGGTTGCTAGGTAAACTGGTTATGCAAATTTTGTGCCTGTTGGACGTATGTAAATGAGGCTTAGGATATATTCTTTAGAGCCTTAGGCTGTATAATCAGGAGTTTTGCCCCTAACACTACTCCTATATCATTTCCAAAACTATTATCACACTTTGTCGGAAAATATTGGCAATTCTGTATTCAATCAAACATTTGTTTTTGTTGAGGAAATATTTCAAAGTTACCGGCTATGGAGGGTATCCCATAACAATCCAGAATTAGTTTTCAACTTTGTAATAATCATGGATTTTCATACATCCATTTACATTATTCACTAGGCTCATCAAATCGATCTCGTTTTCTCCATTTAACTTTTATTTCGATCTAACCTTCTTGATCGCTAAACTTCTATTGTCTCCCCTTCTGGTGATAATATAAAGACTTCCATATTTGCTTTTTCTAAGTTCCTTTTTTGTTAAAATGTTGCTTTAGCTGAAACACTGTCGCTCCATAGAATCCTGGCTTCCACATAGAATATCTATAATACCATTAGTGAAACTTCATAACTCCGATTTCGTACTAATATTTAAATAGTGTCACTTAATGAAATTCACCTTTTCTCATGATGTTGATGTATTTTGATGTTGCTATTTACATTTTTTTCTGTTTTACGTCATAATCGGTTATGATGCTGCTTTGAACTGACGTCATCTACACCTGTGATCTATAAAAGACTTAATTGCTAATAGCAATTGGTAAAGAAAGGCGATAAAACACTCATTTTTACTGTTTTGGGATGATTTTCATCTATATATATAAAAATAAGTTGTCTGTGGATGTGTCTGTCAGGTGACGTCATGTTTGTGTGTTGACTGACGTCATGAAGTTAGTTGTCGTCATTTTTGTTATGACGGTGACGTCATTAAAGATATATAAGACATGCGTTCACGTAGAAATCTATTAATGTTTAACTTTAAAATGACTGATGAACTTACAATGGCAACAGCCGAGGAAGATGCTCAAAGAGTCTATGCCAAAAAATTTGCTGCTGATAGAGAAAGTCAGAAAAGAAAGCGTGCCGAGGAATAAAAAGAACAGCAAGGAAACAGGCTTGAGGCTGATAGAGAAGGAAAGAACAGAAAGCGTGCCGAGGAACTACCAGAGCAACGCGAAAGCAGACTTGCTGCTAAAAGAGAAAGTGAAAAAAGAAGGCGTGCCGAGGAACTACCAGAGCAACATGAAACCAGACTTGCTGCTAAAAGAGAAAGTGAAAAAAGAAGGCGTGCCGAGGAATCACAAGAACAGCAAGAAATCAGGCTTGCTGCTGATAGAGAAAGTAAGAAAAGAAAGCGTGCCGAGGAATCAGAGCAACCTGAAAGTTATCGCCTGGCATTCAGGTACAGCCCAGTCGATGATTATAGCTTGAGTAGATGTGCTCAAATCGGGACTATGTCTAAAATTTGTCCCTATTGCAAGGCCTTGAAATTCAATAGTGAAACAATGGGAATGTGTTGCGCCTCAGGAAAAGTTAAACTTCCTCTATTGGCTGCACCACCAGAGCCATTGAAGACTTTCCTTACTGGAACTACGTCAGAATCTAAGCGTTTTTTGAAACAAATCAGAAAATATAACTCATGTTTCCAAATGACGTCGTTTGGAGCCCAAATCGAAAATCCAGATCAATTTATGTCTACTTTCAAAGTAAAAGGGCAAATTTATCATAGAGCAGGGTCCCTTCTACCATTCTCAGGTGAGAATCATAAATTTTTACAATTGTACTTCATCAGTGATAGAAATTCTGAATTGAATGCACGTTGCAAAATTTCTCCCAACGTTGAAAGGACAATCGTTTCCCAATTGCAACATCTTTTCCACGAAAATAATAATTTAGTGCGTCTGTTCAAAACAGCCATCGATTTGATGCCTACTGATACGCATAAAATTGTTATTTCCGCTGACAAAACGCCTCCTGGCCAACATGTGCGTAGATACAATGCTCCAACTATCGACGAAGTGGCAATCGTTATGGTCGGTGATCAGTTTTTACCTCGAGATATTATTCTTCATAAGCGAAACGCTCAGTTCTTAAGAATTGCTGAAACTCATCGATGCTACGATGCCCTTCAATATCCTTTCATTTTTTGGGATGGAGCTGACGGCTATGACTTTAATATTAAATTGATGTATCCAGCCACTAACAAAGAAATGAATAAGAAATGCAGTGCAATGCATTATTATTCCTATAGACTAATTATTCGGCAGGATGACGAAAATTATATTTTAAAATGCCGTGAATTGTTTCACCAATTCGTCGTTGATATGTATGCTAAAATTGAATCAGAACGTTTGCTATATATCCGCCTGAATCACACCAAGCTCCGCTCTGAACAATACATTCATTTGCGAGATGCAGTTATAAATGACGGTAATACCACAAACGTTGGAAGATTAACAATTTTACCTTCGTCATATGCTGGCAGTCCCCGTCATATGCATGAATATGCTCAAGATGCTATTGCGTATGTTCGTCTCTATGGTCGTCCAGATTTATTTATTACATTTATATGTAATCAATCTTGGGACGAGATACTGCAGCTTTTACTTCAAGGACAATCGGCGGTTCATAGACATGACATTACGGCCCGTGTCTTCCGGCAAAAGTTGAAATCACTGATAAACTACATAGTAAAACTTGAAGTGTTTGGGTCAGTGCGATGCTGGATGTATTCAGTGGAATGTCAAAAACGAGGTTTGCCACACGCACATATACTAATCTGGCTACATAAAAAATTACTTCGAACGAAATTGATGATGTGATTTCCGCTGAAATACCTGATGAAAATGTCGATAAGGGGTTACATGATATTATTGTAAAAAATATGATACATGGACCTTGCGGTGCACTGAACGAAAATTCACCATGCATGGCCAAAGGAATGTGCACAAAGCAATATCCTCGACTTTTAGTATCCAACACAATTACTGGCAATGATGGTTACCCACAATATAGAAGAAGATCTACTGAAGATGGCGGTAAAACAGCAACAATAAAGAAGCGTAACGGTACCACCATCGAAGTAGATAACCAGTGGGTTGTTCCATATTCCCCATTATTATCAAAAACATTCAATGCACACATAAACGTTGAATACTGTAACTCCGTAAAGGCAATCAAATACATATGTAAATACGTCAACAAAGGCAGTGACATGGCAGTTTTTGGCTTGCAGCCCGAAATCAAAGATATCGATGAAATCGTACAATATCAGGCTGGAAGATACATAAGCAGTAATGAAGCTGTTTGGCGAATTCTTTCATTTCCGATACATGAACTTAGTCCAGCTGTTGTTCACTTAGCGGTACATTTACAGAATGGTCAACGTGTTTATTTATCGGACACCAAAGTGCAACAAAGAGCCTTGAATCAACCGGATACAAAGTTGACTACTTTCTTTTCGCTATGCAAAAATGATTCTTTTGCAAAAAAAACTGCTGTATACTGAAGTGCCTTCGTATTACACGTGGAATACTAAAAATAAAGTATTTGAACGTCGAAAACAGGGTAAGTCAGTCGACGGCCAACCTACCATCTTCAAAGATACCACGATAGGAAGACTCTACACCGTTCACCCCAATCAACATGAATGCTGCTTTCTACGCCTGCTTTTGGTGAATGTACCCGGTCGGACATCCTTTGAGTATTTGAGAACTGTAAACGGTACTATACATGACACTTACCGTAGTGCATGCCAAGCTCTGAATTTATTGGAGAATGACCAACACTGGGATAACTGCATCAATGACGCGTGCGAAACGTCAACCCCAGGTCAAATTCGTGCATTGTTTGGCATCATTTTAACAACTTGCTCTCCATCAGCTCCTACAGAGCTATGGGAAAAATATAAGTCAAAAATATCCGAAGATATACTCCATCGAAAACACTTAGAGACGTAAGATATGACTTTTGATTTTACATCAGAAATTCACAACTACACTTTAGTTATTATAGAAGATTTGTGCGTACGTATGGCAAACAAACCTCTTCAGGATTTGGGAATGCCTTCACCTAACTGTATCGCTGCTGTTTCGACATGTGTAGAATTGGATCGTGAACAAAGTTACAGTACGTGTGATCTATTGTCTTATGTACAAAATAACATTTCCAAGTTAACGTCGGAACAAAAAGACATTTATGATACGATAATGCATTGTGTCGATAACAACGTTGGAGAAATTTTCTTTTTGGATGCGCCAGGAGGTACTGGTAAAACGTTTGTGATAAAACTGATTCTGGCATCGATTCGATCAAAAAATGATATAGCGTTGGCAATTGCGTCGTCCGGAATAGCCGCAACCTTGCTGCCTCGTGGAAGAACTGTTCATTCCGCTTTGAAATTGCCTCTGAATTTGCATTCTACAGAAACTCCCACGTGCAATATTTCCAAATCATCTGGGATGGGTAAAGTATTGCAGCAATGCAAACTTATTATTTGGGATGAGTGCACAATGGCACACAAAAAATCGCTCGAGGCTCTGGATCAATGCTTGAAAGATTTGCGAGGAAGTCGAAACCCTTTGGCAGCACCTTAATATTGCTTGCGGGATATTTCAGGCAAACATTACCTATAATACCTAGATCAACTCCTGCAGACGAAATGAATGCTTGCCTGAAAAATTCTAATTTATGGGCACACGTAAAAACATTAAAATTAACTACAACTATGCGTGTCCGATTGCAAAACGATGACTGGTCAAATATTTTCAGATCAATTGCTGGCAATCGGAAACGGAAAGCTCCCAGTAGACTCAATTTCAGGACGTATACAACTACCTGCTGATTTCTGTAATTTAGTGACGTCCAAAAATGAATTGATTGAAAAAGTATTTCCGAATATTCTAAAAAATTATAAAAATAATAAATGGCTAAGTGAAAGAGCGATTCTCGCACCCAAAAATATAGACGTCCACGAAATCAACAATATTGTTTTGACCAAGATTCGAGACCAGGCAGTCCTTTACAAGTCAGTCGACACAGTTTTGGAACCAAATGAAGCGGTTAATTATCCATCTGAATTTTTAAATTCCGTGGATCTTTCAGGGTTTCCACCACACGTGCTACAACTAAAAATAGGCGTACCAATAATACTTTTAAGAAATATCAACCCACCAAAGCTTTGCAATGGCACGCGACTTGCCGTAAAAAAAAACAATGGAAAACCTAATAGAGGCCACAATCTTGACAGGGCCTTTTGAGGGTGAGGCTGTTCTTATTCCTCGCATTCCCATGATTCCAACGGATCTGCCTTTTCAATTTAAAAGATTGCAATTCCCTATTCGATTAGCATTTGCAATCACCATTAACAAAGCTCAAGGTCAATCATTAGAAAAATGTGGTGTAGATCTTAATACTGACTGTTTTTCCCATGGACAATTGTACGTGGCATGTTCGAGGGTCGGTAAACCTGACAATCTATTTATATGCAGCGACAATTGGACAGCGACGAATGTTGTATATTCGATAGTTTTACGCAGTTAATTTGTATTGTATCTATCTATCTATCTATCTATATAAAAACGAGTTGTGTGTATGCATGTTTGTTTGTTTGTAAAAAGAGCGTTTGCATATGACGTCATTATTAGTACATACGGCTTTGTATATGCACAGACAATGGGAAAGCCAAGAATGTTGTATATTCGCAATTTTTACGTAGTTTGAAACACATATATAAATCTATCTATATTCACAGGTGGGACACTGGGACACAACTACAATGGCGCGTAACGACTTGCGCGCGCGGGGGGGGGGGGCTTGGGGGGCGCGAAGCGCCCCACCAACTAGTTTCTTATAAGTTTATCTTTTTAATAAGTTTACTCAAGCATTAAAAACGGGAATTTTTCCCGTGCTTCCATATATTTCTTCGAATTTTTACATTTCAAATGCTATTCCTATAAAACTACGTACTCTTGAGATGGGATAGCGAGCTAGTGGCGACTTTTTTGGAAGCATTACTTTAAAGTTGTCACACAAATATATTTCCCAAATTGCAATGACTTTGTTAAAGAAAAATGCAAATTTGTGGATTACTAAATTTATTTGTGAATAGTTAAAATAATGCTTATCGTAGAATAAACACGAGGTTAAAGTTAAGTTGAGACCACATTCAGTGGTCCCTAAGTTGTCACAATCAAAGTTAACGCGGTAATGTTTATTTTGCCAATATTTCTTCCACTTATTTTTATTTTTCCGGCTACTTCGCATACGAGGAAGGGTTAGAGTTACTTTAGAGAGGTCAAATTCGATTGGATTGGGAAATTATACTGCCCTCTATAAGAGCTAAAAGTAAATAAAGGATAACCAGCCCTCCTACTATTTTCTTTTCGCTGCTTTACTCCACCCCCTGCTTCGTCTGGGGGTTAGATTATCATTTTATGGTAGCTATTTTACTTCCAGTGACCAAAAGGTCTAAAAATTATGGCTCCAAGGGACATGGCCCATAATGCCCTAAGGGTTAGAGAAAAAATTTGTGCAATCATCACGTTCTTCACTGATGCGTTGAAATAGAAAGGAGGGCCATATCGCACCTTGTTTAAACCGAAATTTTTGAGGAGTATTAAAACATGTATTGCCTAAACAAGCTGAGGTTTTAATGAATGAAAGATGATGCAAGTCTTAAATGAGTGCAAAACAACCCAAGACCAAACTGCAGACCGAATTGGTACAAATGAGCTAAGTCCAAGATGCGAACTAAGTCCTGACTCAGTACACCATGGGCTTCTCAGCTCAGGTGACGGCCAATAGAGTCATATCTAGTAATAACTAGTCTTTATTTTATACCTAGTTGACCGCACAGCTTGAAATATCCTGATGCATTTTCTGAAAAACAAAAGTGGTATGATTCAAGAAGGTGAATATATCTTACTCAATCAAATTCCAAAATTATTTTAAAAATTTGGGATCAACAACAGCTATTTGATCTCTAGTTTATATGTTTTCTCGAAAAACCTTAAATACCGTATTGGAAATTTTCAAAACACCAAGGCGATTAAAAACACCATTTGAGATCTTAAATGACTCGAAATTATTTACGGGTGAATTCAGGTCAACTTCGGCCATCCAGTCAGCTCAATTAAAAATCTAAGTCAAGCATTAGTGTAGCCAGTCGAGTAAAACTTGGGTATATATGGCTATGTCACAGTATTTGAAACTGGAATTAAAATTCAAAAACAAAATCTGCCATCTAACAATAGTTTTTTACGCTAGATCGGTATGTAAGCATACCTAATGTAATAAAAAAAAATTGAAATTATATGATCATGGTAGAAATAAAGCAAGCAAACTGATATACTAATAATAACCTGTTTAGCTGTTTAACGTATAATATGCTTTTGGAACTAATTTTACCCTTAGACTTTAATTCCTCTAGCACCTCCTGGGGTACACAGGATTTTAGTGAGTAGTCTCCAATCTTCCCTCTTATGGGCCGCTACGTATATGAACACCCACTCTGGGATGACAGTCGTCTGGAGGGCTCTTCTGTCACGCTTGTTACGTTTTATGGAGCACGGTATGGAGTAGAGGGAGTAGTGTTAGAGTTCCAGACAAAGAGGGGACATCCTTATTTGGGCATCAAAGCTTCTCTATAATAAACTAGAGCATTGACCTACTTACATAACTAAAAGAGATATACCTCATTAGCATAATTGGTTTTTCTAGCAACTAGATCTGGCGAGTTACCTATATATTCGTGTTAGGACATGATTATCATATATTCAACCTTCAAAGTCAATCGATTCAAGTACAGAAATGCCGATGACCACTTAAATGAACCAGTTTATTTGATTTCAAATTAGACTAATAGAATTTATGATATAATATTGAACTGTGCTTGCCACCATCTATAAGATTGGCCTAGTGTAACCGCTTGTATCATTATATTCACGAGAATGAGTGCTCATGTCAACACTTCTCTTAGAGGGAATCCTTGTCCCAGCTTCTGAGGGCACCAATGCTTCTCCCACAACTTTTTGCCCCCCCTTTTCTTGTACTTTTTTCTGTACTTTTTTCAAACCTAAAATTATTTTTTGTTTTTGAACTTAATTGTTTTTTTTACTTATAAGTTTTTCCAACTTTAATGCCTTAAAATAACACAAAATTTGATCACATGCTAGTAGTGGTTTTCTTATTAGAAAGATAATGTTAGTAGTGACATTTTTTCCTTTTTTTTAGTTTGAATTTTTTGGGATTTAAAAATTTTAAATGTATTTCTCTGCATTGGAGTATGCATAAAGTTGAAATTAACAAAGACGTATTGTTTTTATTGGGAATATGCATAAAGTCGAAATTAACTAAGTCTTATATATTTTAAGCGACGATACTACTACTACTACTACTAATAACTCACTGCAGCACCAAGCCGCCTGAGGCCAACACAGCTACGCACGCTCCTCCTCCAACCTAATCTATTTAAAGCCTCCCTCTTTACACCCTCCCAGGAAGTTCCCATTTCCTTTAAATCCTTATTTATGACATCCTCCCAACCCAGACAAGGACGACCTGCTTTCCGTGTAGCCCCAGACGGTTGGCCAAAAAGGACAATCTTCGGTAATCTGTCATCCTTCATCCGTAGAACGTGGCCTAGCCATCTCAACCTTTCTTTCATTATAGCCCCAGAAAGCGGGATTGAACCACACTTTTCGTACAACCTACTGTTTGAAATACGGTCAGTCAGCCGGGTACCCAGAACAATCCGTAGGCAATTTCTCTGGAAAACATCTAGTAAATTTTCATCTGCTTTTCGGAGTGTCCATGCTTCAGAGCCATATTTGACCACTGTCATCACTGTAGCTTCCAATATTCTAATCTTGGTTTGTAGGCTTATCTTTCTATTCTTCCAAACTTTTTTTAACTGTGAAAAAACACCCTGAGCTTTAGCTATTCTACTTTTCACATCTTCACTGCTCCCACCATCTTTACTAATAATACTACCAAGGTAACTGAAGCTCCCAACCTGATCAATCTTTTCGTTACCTAAGGTCACCTGTTCATCTTCACTTATTCCTAACCTTAGTGACTTAGTCTTCTTAACATTAATTTTCAAGCCTATTTTAGCACCCTGAACTCGTAAAACCTCTAAAAATTCATTCATTTTGCTCACACTTTCATCTAATATGCTTAAATCATCAGCATAATCTAAGTCCAGGAGCGTTCTTCCTCCCCATTTGATTCCATGGTCTCCAATTGCCTTTCCTGTGCTCCTTAAGACGAAGTCCATCAAAATGATCCATATAAAGGGGGATAGAACACAACCCTGCTTAACTCCTGATTTAATACAAAACCAGTTGCTAACCTCATTTCCTACCTTAACCGCAGCAGTATTATTCTCGTACATAGCGCAAATCACTTTAATGTATTTTTCTGGTATACCATATAACGATAAGACCTTTGTTAACGCTGTTCTATCAACAGAATCGAAAGCTTGCTCATAATCGATAAAACTAAGGACCAAAGGTGTTTGACAACGAAGGGACTTCTCAATTATTAACCTAAGAGTGAAAACATGGTCGACACATCCTCTACCTTTTCTAAAACCGCATTGTTCTTCCCTTAAAACTTTGTCTACCGCATGTCTCAGTCTAAAAAGTATCATATTACTCAGTAATTTGCTACCTACAGAGACCAGACTAATGCCTCGATAATTCCGACATTCACTCTTGTCACCTTTCTTATACAGTGGTTTAATTAAGGTTTTCCTAAAATCATTGGGTACTTCCCCTTTTTCAAAAATCATGTTCATAATCTTCAGTAGCTTATTCCTAACCTCAGAGCCACCATATTTAAGGAACTCATTAATCATACTATCAGCACCTGGGGCCTTATTATTTTTTAATCCTTCTAGTACTGTCGCTAATTCTTCCTCACTAAACAAATCTTCCTTCACATCCAAGGTATCACAAACTTTTTCATTTTCATCTATATCTTTTCCTGCAACTGTATCTCGGTTTAGCACATTTTCAAAATGTTCCACCCATCTTTCTTTAACTTTTTCCTTATCACTAATTGTGACCCCATTTCTATCTTTAACTGGGACTAGTCCGGATCGGCTACTCCCTTTCAATTTATTAACATGCCAGTATAATATTTTACTATTATGCCGTCTAGCCGCATCTTCCAGATCCTCAGCAATTTTATCCATCGCCTCCATTTCACATCTCCTTAGTTCATATTTTAATGCTTTCTCCACTTTCTTTACATTCCTTTTGTTTTCATACGACCTATCGCTCAGATAATTCTTATACAAACCCCTTCTACTCTCTATTAAACCTAAAGCTTTTTCACTAATATTCCTAGTTGCTGTCTTAGCACTCTTCCCTAGGACACCATCAGCAACTTCACAAATTGTTTTTCTGAAATTATTCCATCCATCTTCCACATTGTCAAATTTTAAACCCTCAAGTTTAGTACTCAACTGTTCCTGGAATTTTTTTTCTCAAATTTTCATCCTGAAGTCTACCAACATCATAACTTTCCGGGAGGGAGTTACTCTTCCGAAATTTCAGCTTTAAATTAACCTTAGACACTACTAGATGGTGATCTTTACTTTTAACATCAATAACGGCACTCCTATACACCCTAGTATCTTGTATTGATCCTGCTAGTCTTCTGTTTACAATAACATAATCAATAAGGTTTGCTGTCTTACCATCACGTGAATACCATGTCAACTTATGGGCCATTTTGTGACCAAACACCGTATTGGTTATAACTAGGTTGTTATACCTACAAAATTGCAAAAGCCTATAGCCATTACTGTTTTCTTTTCCTACACCAAAATTACCTAGGCTAGGATACCATCTATCCCTATTTCTACCAACCTGGGCATTAAAATCTCCTAGCAAAAACACCATATTTCTACCTGGTACCCTGTCTATTTGCTCCTGTAACTGTAAGTAAAATTCATCTGAGTCACTAGTATCTCCATCAGTTGGTTCGATGGGGGCATATACTACTATAACTGATACCCTAAACTTTTTAGTCATAAAATGAGCAATTAGTATTCTATTATTAATACCTTCCCAGCCTAAACAAGACTTAGCAGCTTCCTTATTCATCATGAGCCCTACTCCCTGTCTATGTACCCCATCCTTCCTTCCTGAGTAAACAAATTCTATGTCACCTAATTTCATGCTTCCTACCCCTGGGATATGAGTTTCTGAAACTCCTAATAAATCCAGTTCAAACCGTCTGAATTCGTCAGTCAAAATGTCGATGCGATAGTCATTTTTTAACGTCGTAACATTCCAAGTTCCAATTTTCATGTTCTTTAAATCTTTGAAATTATTTTGGCCTCAAGAAAAGCAGTGATCCCGGATACCGGTGCAGGATGGGGACCAACATATCTTCTCATGTCTACACCGAAGCGCTTAAGCCGGCTTAGAACCGGACAGCAAGAAGTCCCTGGGACCTCCAGTAAGTTGGAGGCTTTGTGCAATCCTGGGCCCATCTTGGTCACAACATGGTTTTCAGCACTTGGCGATGCTCTTCTATCAACAAGAGTCGAAATCCTGCACAGACAGTCCCAAGCCTATTACCTCCGACTCATTATATATTCATGCCTACAAATATTATGCTACTACGGGGAGGCAGCCCATAGTAGATAAATTAGCTAGGAAGAGGTTTTTCAGCCCGAAAACGCCCATCAAAACAAACCAAGCCCAGAAAATTATCCAATAATCAGAATCCCGTACGAGTGCTGTGTTGTTTACTAGGCTATAATTTCCTCGAGGGGCGCCACTCCTCAAGTGGGAAAAATTTGACCGCAAGTTTCCCAGTCTTGCAGGTACCCCGAAAGGGTCGAGGCAGCCCTTTACAGAGGCCGTTGTCCATAAATCTGGATCTTACGCCCTGCCGCAGTTGTCCTCCTATAGAGGATCCTCCCACGATGGTGTTCTGCTTCACCATGCAATTTAACCCATTACTGGGAGAAGGTTTGTAACTCATCTGACGCGTGAACACGGCAGTTGGCCCTGCTGAGTGTACATTTGAGGGGCCTTCTTCCTCCTCCACCTGAAATTATGACCCCCAGGGGAGGGTTTCCCAGTTTCTATTATGGGCCCCACTGGGACAAGGTCCTACTTGGCCTAAGCCTCCTATGGAGCTACTCTACCTATCTATAGGGCTTACATATATACATATATATATATATATATATATATATATATATATATATATATATATATATATATATATATATATATATACACATACACATACATACATATACATACACACACACATATACACATACATACATATACACATACATACACATATACTCACTAACGTGCAAATATATACCCTGAATTGGTATAGGCTAGGTCTGTATATGGTGAATATTAATTTCCTTTCTGATGCAAATGCACAATAACTTTGGATTCAGGATGCAATTCTGACTATAGAGATAAGTATTTTTCTTACTTGAAGTGACAGGAAAATGATGCAATAAAGCCTTTTGAATTGTATTGCATCGTATTGAGACATGCACAAAGTCGAAATTAATAGTCATATATCTTTAAGTGATGATACGACAGTCCTTTGAGGGAAATGATACAATGAAGCCTTTTTAAAACTATTATTTCGTATTGGGGTATGCCTAAAGCCACAATTGATAAGGTTGCATATATTTAGCAATGATATGACTGCCCTATGAAGGAAATGGTAGAATAAAGTCTTTTGAAAAGGATTGCCTAGTATTGGGGTGTGTATCATCTCGTAATTAATAAAGTCTTATATATTTTAAGTGAGAACACAGCAGCTCACATGGGAAAAATGATAAATAATACCTTTTGAAAAGTATTGCTTAGTATCGGGGTATGATTAAAGTCAAAATTAATTAAGTCATATGTATTTTAAGTGATGATACGGCAGCCCTATGAGGGAAATGATAGTATAAAGCCTTTTGAAAAGGAATGCGTAGTATTAGGGATATGCACAAATTCGAAATTAATAAAGTTTTACGTATTTTAAGCAATGATACGACAACCCTATTGGGGAAATGATTGAATAAAGCCTTTTCAAAGGCGGTGCATAGTATTGCAGGCATGCATAAAGTCAAAATTAGTAAAGTCGTATATATTTTAAGCGATGATACGACAACCCTATGAGGGAAGTGATGCAATAAAGCCTTAATTGGTGATTGTGTATTAAAAAATTAGTACAAAACACTTTTGCATATAACAAATTCAGCTAGTAAGTAAAATTGGAGTTTATTAGTTGCAGACTGAGTATCGAAAATTCAATAAACAGACTTTTGGCTACAATAAACTCAGCTATTTGGTAATTACCAAGTCTTTTAATTGGTGACTAGGTATAAAAAATCAATAGAAAAACGCTTGCATGGAACAAACTCATCCAGTAGAATAATTCTTTCTGTCTTAGTTGTGGACTAAAACAAAAGCACTTTTGACTACATTAAATTGATGGAGTTTACAAAATCCGAGTGTTTTAGTTTCTGACAGAATGCCCCAAAGTTGACCCAAAAATTAATCAAAGCACTTTTTGACTACACAAACTTAACTAAACGGTAAATTCCAAGACTTCATTGCCGGTCGAGTATAAAAATATCTAATTAAAGCACTTTTGAGCACAGAAAACAGTTGGTAAATTCCGAGTGTTTTAGCTGCTGAACGAGTGAGAAAAATTTAATGAATGCACTTTTGAGTACAAAAAACTAAACTAGTAGGTAAATTCGGATTGTCTTAGTTGCTGATTGAGTATCGGAAATTTAATAAAAGCTCTTTGATTACAAAAAACTCGAAATTCCGAATGTTTCAGTTGCTGGCTGAGTGCCAAACATTAAATAAAGCACATTTGACTACAATAAACTCAGCTACTTGGTCAATTCCAAGTTTTTTAATTGGTCACTGATTATCAAAATATGAATAAGACTTTCCACTAAGACAAACTTAGCTAGTAGGTAAATTCCGTCTGTCTTAGTTGCTGACTGAGCATCAAAAATGTAATAAAAACACGTTTGACTACAGGAAACTCAGAGTGTTTTACTTGCTAGCTGAACACTAAATTGATAAAAGCAGTTCAACTCTGTTGATTATAGAGTTTGAAGAGATGAACTAAGTTTGATGTGGTTCATTCAGTGAATTTTCCCAAGAATGACTAGTTTTAATTCTTTTTATTACAAAGATTGAAAAGATGATTTAAATTTGACATGCTTTATTCCTTGAAATTTGGTAAGAACTAAATATGCTAAATTTTGCTGATTATAAATTTTAAACACATGAATTAAATTTGACACGGTTTATTCCTTGTCTTTTCATAAGGATTAAAAGGTATAATTCTGTTGATTATGAAGTTTTAAAAGAGGAATCATTTTTAACGTTGTTTATTTGGTGAATTTTTCTAAGAACTAAAAGCTTTAACTGTGTTGAGTATAAAGTATGAATTGATGAAATAAATTTGGCGTGGTATAGTCAGTGAATTTTCCAAAGAATGAATAACTTTAACTCTGTCGATTACAAATTTTTAGCAGGTTAATTAAATTTGACACGGTTTATTTATTGAATTTTCCTAAGGATTAAAAGGTGCATCTCTGTTGATTATAACGTTCGAACAGATGAATTAAATTTGATTCGGTCTATTCCTTTACTTTTCATAAGGACTAAAAGGTCTAACTCTGTTGATTATGAAGTTTTAACAGATGGATTAAATTTATTGTGGTTAATTCAGGGAATTTCCCTAAGAATGAATAGCTTTAACTCTTTGATTACAAAGTTTGAACAGATTAACTAAATTTGACATGGTTTATTGTTTGAATTTTCCTAAAAACTGAAAGTTTTAACGCTGTTGATAATAGAGTTTTAACCGTGGAATTAAATTTGACTGTGGTTTATTCATTGCATTTCCCCAAGAATGAATAGCTTTAACTATGTTGCTTAAAAAGTTTGAAGGGATTAATTAAATTTGACACGGGTTTATTCCTTGAATTTTTCTAAGGACCAAAAGATTTAATTCTGTTGTATGTTTATACTGATGATTGAATTGATGATTGAACATAATGTTTGAACTGATGAATTCAATTTAACGTGGTTTATTCAGTGAATTTTCCCCAAAAATGAATAGTTTTAACTCTCTTGATTACAAAGTTTGAACAGGCCTGTCAGCCCGATAACAATCTCAATGTCTGAAAATTCCTGTTTTTTTCATATCTGAGCTTTAAACAAGCATTGGAAATGATGGAGTTGCCAGCGTACCCTGAGAAAACAATGGAAAAATAACAAAGTAATGCAATGAGATTTCTGTATTGAAATAATGACATATACAATGCTACACGTAATTGATATCATCTCGTAAAAAATTTAGCTGTTTGAATTCGTTCCATTAAACGGTTCATCATGTTTTCTCTTGACATAGCACTTATTCTATATCGGCGTCATACACGGCTTTCAACTTGGTTTCAGCTACAGGTTAAATATGAGTTTTGTCATTGGTATTATAGGATTCATTGATAGCATCTCTTGGTATATTCTTGATTATAGTATTCTGCCAATGCCTTTTTTATTTTGCCTTCGATTTCACTGTCTTTTACCACATTATCTTTACACAGATAACGGTTCCGACAAGTAGACAAGATATGGTTTATGATATTGTTAGAGGACTACACCTGTCTTCTTTTAACCTTCCGTTGAATGCTAATGTCCGAAAGCTGGCGATAGGGTTTATCACTGTTTAAGGTGTTAACACAAGCACTAGCAAGAAGATGCCTCTCTCCATCAACTATTACATTAATGTGGGCATTCTCTTTGAGTGACATCATCTCTGGATATCTTACTCTCGTATATCCATCATCTTAAGAGTTGAATTTTTTTGGTACTTTAAAGAACTTTGATCTATCACTGTCATGAAAATGCACGCATATGTTTCCAATAGTGTTGCCACTAGTGCTTGTTTTGTAGTTAAAATATTTGTCCTTGTCAGTATTCAATGCTACAGTAACGCTAACATGTGCACACACTTTCTTGAAATACTTCTTCTTTGCTTTTGCCAAATAATATGTAAGGGTTTATCCTTTCAGTGCACAATTAATATTAATCGAAAATGTACAATAAATTAACTACTATCGAAGACCATCCACAGAGTACTAAGGAGGCAACCTCACGAAAAAAGATTTCAGAGAGTTTTACATTTAAAAATCTAGACGGCGCTATGTTTTCACTATCTCAAGCGCTATTATCTTTTCAGCTTTAGTTATAGATGGCAGCATAATTGAACTTTCAGCTAAGCTACTGAACTTTCGGCTAAGATTAACTACTTTCAAGTCAGGGTCGATAGGTTCACTTAGCGTGGCCTTTAACATAGCTTAAAAGTACTCTGTGGATGATCATTTGTAATAAACAGAGTTAAAGCTATTCACTCCTCACTGAAAATTCACTGATCGTACCATGCCAAATTTGTTTTGTCTGTTCACATTTTATACTCAACAAAGTTAAACTCTTTAGTTCTTAGGAAAATTCAAGGAATAAACCATGTCAAATTTAATTCATCCATCAAACTTTGTACTCAACAAAGGTAAACCTTGTAGTTCTTTTTAAAATTCACTGAATAAACCACGTTAAATTTAATTCATGTCTTGAAACTTTATAATCAACAGTTAAATCTTGAAGTCTTTAGGAAAATTCAAGGACTAAACCGTGTTAAATTTAATTCATCTTTTTAACTTTATACTCAACAGAGTTAAAGTTATTGATTCTTGGAAAAATTTACTAAATAAACCACGTTAAATTTAATTTCTCAGTTCAAACTTAATGCCCAACAGAGTTAAATCTTTTAGTTTTTAGGAGAATTCAAGAAATGAACCGTGTCAAATTTAATTCATCGTTCAAACTTTATAATCAATCGAGTTAAACCTTTCAGTCCTTTGGAAAATTCAAAGAATAAACTGTTTAAAATTTAATTCATCTTTTTAAAATTTATATTCAACAGAGTTAAACTTTTAGTCCTTAGGAAAATTCAAGGAATAAACCAGGTCAAAGTTAATTCATCTGTTCATTCTTTGTAATCAAAAGAGTGAAAGCCATTCATTATTGGAAAAATTCAAGGAATCAACCGTGTCAAATTTAATTCATCAGTTCAAACTTTGTATTCAACAGAGTTAAACTTTTTAGTCCGTAGGAAAATTCAAGGAATAAACCGTTTCAAATAGAATTCACCAGTTCAAACTTTATGCTCAACAGAGTTAAACCTTTTAGTTCTTACGAAAATTCAATGAATAAACCGTGTCAAATTTAATTCATCTGTTCAAACTATGTAATGAACAGAGTTAATTCTATTCATTCTTGAGAAAATTCATTGAATAAAGCGTGTCAAATTTTAATTTATCAGTTCAAACCTTATACTCAACAGAATTAAAGCCATTAGTCCTTAGGAAAATTCAAGGAATAAACCATGTCAAATTCAATTCACCAGTTCAAACTTTATGCTCAACAGAGTTAAACCTTTTATTCTGACGAAAATTCAGGGAATAAACCGTTTCAAGTTGAATTCATCTGTCCAAACTTTGTAATAAAAAAGTTAAAGCTATTCATTCTTAGGAAAATTCACTCAATAAACCACGTCAAAATTTAATTCAACAGTTCAAACTTTATATTAAATAGAGTTAAACCTTTTAGTCCTTAGGAAAATTCAATGAATAACCCTTGTCAAATTTAATTCACCTGTTCAAAATTTGTAATAAACATAGTTATACTATTCATTGTTGGGACAATCCACTGAATATACCACGTCAAATTTAATTCCTCTATTCAAACTTGATATTCAACTGAGCAGGGGCAACAGGAATTTACCAAGTACCTGAGTTCGTTTTAGTAAAATGTGCTTTTATTAATTTTCGATACTTAGACAGCAACTGAAACGCTCATAATTTATCGTAGAATATAACTCGTAGAATATAACGTAGAATATAGAATATAATTTATCTCAGACTATAACTGAATTTATCGTAATCAAAAGTGCTTTAATTTAATTTTCGATACTCAGTCAGCTACTAAGACACTTCAAACTTTATATTTAAACCTTATAGTTAAACCTTTTAGTCCATAGGAAAATTCAAGGAATAAACTATTCCTATAATTTCCTATATCCTATAGGAAAGGAAAATCAAATTTAATTCATCTGTTTAAAATTTGTACTTTTTAATCAACTGAGTTAAACCTTTTAGTCCTTAGGAAAGTTCAAGGATTAAACGTGTCAAAGTTTAATTCATCTGTTCAAAGATTGTAATCAACAGAGTTGAAACTTTTCTTCCTTGGAAAAATCCACTGAATAAACCATGTCAAATTTGATTCATCTCTTCAAACTCTATAAAAAACAGAATTAAACTGCTCTTATTAGTTTTCTTTAGTGCTCAGCGAGCAGGTAAAACACTCGAAATTTATCAACTACCCGATGTTATTGTAGTCAAAAGTGCTTTTGTTAGATTTGTAATGCTCAGTCTGCAACTAAGACATTCGGAATCTACCTACTAGCTTAGTTTTTCCTATGCAAAAGCGCTTTTCTATTAGTATTTTTATACCAAGTCACCAATTAAAAGACTTGGAATTTACCCAGTAGATTAGTTTGTTATACTCAAATGTGCTTTTATTAATTTTTGGTACTCAGCCAGCAACTCAAACACTCGGAATTTATAAACTACCTGAGTTTGTTGCAATAAAAAGTGTTTTCATTAAATTTACGATACTCAGTCAAATTTACGATACTCATTGATTTTGGCCCCAGGGTTAAACAATACTTTTAAAAAGGCTTTATTGTATCACTTTCCTCTGAGGGTGGTGGTATCATTACTTAAAATATATATGACTTTTTAATTTTGACTTTTTGCACATCTCCAATACTAAGCAATACTTTTCAATAGGCTTTATTATATCATTTCCCCATATGAGCTGTGGTATCATCGCTTAAAATATATAGGACTTTGTTAATTTCGAGTTTATGCATACTCCAACACTGAGTTATACTTTTAAAAGGTTTCGAAAAATTACAAGAAAAAAAAGAGAAAAATGTCACTGCAAACATTATTTTTCTAATAGGAAAAATCACGACTGACATAACTGTATCATCTCCATTTCGTATTCCGAAAACATTACAAATGATTCTTTTGTGTTTTAAGCATACGTTATGTCATTTTAAGACATGAAAGAAAAAAACGTAGACAAAATTTCCATACAAAAAATTAAATTAAAAAAAAAATAAATAAAAAATCACATAATTCAAAAAATAAGTACAAAAAAGGAGAATAAAAGCTGGGGGAGGGGCATTGTTGCCCTTAAAGGCTGGTACATAGATGACCATAAGTTCCCTCTGAAAGAAGTGTTGATGTAAGTCCTCATTCCTATGAATATGACGGTACAAGCGGTTACACGATGTCTATGTTATAGATGCTGTCAAGTAAAGTTTAATACTATATAATATATCCATTAGTCGAATTTGAAATCAATTAAATTGGTTTACCTAAGTGGTCATCGCCTTTCTGTACTTGAATCAGTTGACTTGCGAAGGTTAAATATATGTTAACAATGTCCTAACAGGAATATGTAGGTGTCATTCACCGGGTCTAGTTTCTAAGGAAACTGGTTATGCTTAAGAGGTATCTCTCTTTTAGTATGGTTATGTAAGTAGGTCAATGCTCTAGTTTAGTATAGGGAAGCTTTAGTGCCCAAACAAGGATGTCTCCTCCGTGTCTGGAACCCTAACACTACTAAGGAGTATGTTCTATGGTGGTCTTCGTCGGTGACCGGTGCCTTTCGGTTGCCAGTGGAAGAGCATTTTAGGAAGTGTGTTACCTGGCATACGAAGGATATGTCCAAGGTATCGCTATGTTCGTTGCCTCACAAAGAAGGGAATGCCTGGTTAGCATGTGCACGTATGGATCTAGTCGTTGTGGACATGATTTCTCCAGGTGATTCTTAGGACCCTGCGAAGACAGTTATTTCCAAAGACGGTAAGACGTTTCTACTGTTCTGCGGCTAAGCTTGGCATTCTATGAAGCAACTCAGAACAGACAATGTATTGTTCGGGAACGTTGCTTTAGAACTAAATAGAAATAAATTTCGTAATCCAATCATTTGCATTTCTTTCATAGAAAAGTTATTGTAATTTCAAAAGTAAATTTGTATGACAACATTTACATAATACAAACAAAACTGCAACTAGATTGCTTTCCCTTTTTTAGCTTTGAGACATATGTACATCTTATTAGCTATAGTTTTGCGTTAAATGACTGATCCGCGACAAGATAACATTACCTAATGGCTTTGCCACAGGAAATTGTATTCCAAAACCCAGCACTGTATGCCATATATTCCAAACTGACCTATAAGCTCAACTGTGTATGTGTGAATACTTTTACTGTCCTCTCAAAATAAAGTGTGCATGGACTGTAAGTCCGGAAAATACAAACTAAAAAAACGTAAGCAATAGAAGAAGAAGACGAAAAAGTGAAAATATGGAATCATGATGGAAAGTGTACAAGAGGTGAGAAATTCTTAAAGTGCCATTATGTTATATTCTCTGCATTCATGGCATGGTAATGTTAAACAATAACAGGGGGCAAGGGCTGGAAGTCCAAGCTATCAACCGTAGCTGGCTGAGTGAGCAGAAGGAGGAAAAAAACAATAAAAAGTAGTCCCACTATAGTTAGTTGAAAATTGAAGTATCTGCTTAAGCCAACGGGGCAAAAGACACATGTTTTGTCCTTAATGGCTTAGCTGACAACTTTGCTCGGTTTTCTATCAAGCTAATAGAGCTTTTGAGTAATCTGCACGAGTTGCAGAGATGTTGACCGGAGCCAACCAATCAAATTATTTGAGTTTTTGACTTGTTTTTTTTTTTGTGATCACATTTGTGAACCCTCCTTCTTAACAATGGTCTTTGTACCGTATCATATCCTAAATTATGTGTTTTTTTTTCAAATTTATGATTTTATCTGCGAGGGAAAACCTTAAAAGTGTAATAATAGGAGTTAATCCTAAATTTTATTCTTATAGTGCATGCACTACCTTGAAAATCTGTAATATGGCGTTTCCTACTCTATTTATCTTTCTCTTAACTCAGAATGGCAGAAATGATTAGCTTTTTCTATTTAATTAATAGCATAATCTGAGAAGAATAAGCTTCAGTGACTTTGCTTTTTTCTCTTATCAAATATCGAGTTTATTTGCTTTAAAAATTGCATAGTATCCAAGCAAATCTACCAACCAGTGAAACTAAGCAACAAGATAAACCAAAATATAGATAAGAAACGCTATTTTCCGTTGGATAAAGCGATTTTTTATTTAGCCTTGATGTCTATCTGCTTCACTCTTTGCACTGTGTCTATCAATGCCGCTATGCCAAAAAAGATAACAAAAATATTCTAATTACTTTTCAAACAGTGCTAGAAATAAAAAAAAAGGCTGCACTATGAAAATCATAATAAATAATATCGAGGATAACAATCGAAAATCGTTTGTTAAACATTTTAACCTGTAACATGAAGGACAAGGGAGAGTTTAGTTAGTACACTATCCCCGTCACCCATAGTGGGCCAAAATATTACAAAATAAGTCCTTGTTACTACAGATAGTTTTGTGTTTTTTTATTTTATTTTATTGTATGCTATTTTGAAATACTGAGGAAGCGTAGATTAACCCATTTACTGCATATTTTTGAACCGTTTTGTGGTTTAAAATTTGTTCCCCCAGAATGAATTCGTAAGTGAAAACTGAACAAAAGCACATATGAGCAGTCTCTTTTAATTGAAACTTCAGGTTTTGCCTCATTATCCAAACTCGACAGTAGCCACTGAGCAACTGCAAAACGAAAATTCCATTTGAATTCATTAAAAATGAACTTCATATTTCTTGTGTGGTATAGAACTTTTATACAACTGTTTTCCCGTTTGATGATGGCGTGGGATACTAATCCAAACTTATTGGCAAATTTCGTACATTTTGTCTAAGGTCAACGCCTTCTTACACTCGTCATTTTTCTAATGTTTTGATCCGTTTTTACCCTTCGGTCCCACCTATATAAGAGATTATATTGGAAACTCCTAGCCAATTACCAGTCAACCAACTTTTTGTATTTAACCTCTTGTGTAAAGGTGCACTAATTCGACTGAGCTAAGTTTTGCCTAGTATATTATCGTGCATTTTAAAATTTTTGTACATTTATTACACCAATTTTGGTTCGTTTTTTCCATTCGGTTCTGTCTTCCCTGTTCTGTCTTATGAATGGGGGACTGACCTGAAACTTTCACATTTTTGGGGGAGAGAGGGATGGGGTGGTTGTTGAAAGTAAACTTTGGATTATTCTTTGGTGGCAAAAGGGCAAAATCTAATTTACTGGCCCTCACAATAGGGTGGAAACTACCTTTTTTGTCTTTTTTTTTCATGTCTTTCAACAAGTTATGTTGACTTACTGACAGTTTTTAATATTTCATAAATGATGGCTTTTTTTTCAGGGCATCTTTGCGATCCATGGGAACTACCTGGTCTGGCTCATTTTCTTGAGCATATGCTTTTTATGGGGACAAAGAAATACCCCTTAGAAAATGAGTACTCTAAATTTCTCTCAGAACATGGTGGTGCATCTAATGCCTTCACTGCCACAGATCATACCAATTATTTCTTTGATGTTGCTCCTGCCCATTTAGAACCGGCTCTCGACAGATTTTCTCAATTTTTCATTGAACCCTTGTTCACTGAGTCAGCAACTGGCAGAGAGGTACGTACAAATAATACGATAAACTGATAAGAGTGGAAATTTAAGGTTTCCTTCAAGAAAAAACGTACGAACATGCAAACTTACATACGTAAAAAAAATATGAGAAACTGATATAAGTGGAAACTCAAGGTTTCCTCTGAGAAAAAACGTACATACATAAAAAGAATGTGATAAACTGTTATGAGTGGAAATTCAAGATTTTCTTCGAGAAAAAACGTACTTACGTAAAAAGAATATTATAAACTGTCAAGAGTTGAAATTCAAGGTTTCCTTCAAGAAAAAAGGTACAATCATACAAATTTACATGCTTACAAAATGAGGAACTGATAAGAGTGGAAACTCGGTGTTTCCTTTGAGAAGAAACGCATGAACGCAGCTAATGCCACCTATTAAAATACCCAAGATGTATAACTTTTCCAACTTTGCCCTTCATTAAAAAGAAAGCTGCTGCTCCTGGAGTTTTCTTGTTAGTATTTTTTCTTTTAAAATTAAATTATGCAACTAAAACGCTTTCTTAAGTTTTCGTTACTAGGGACTGGGGTTTGTTCTTAGTAAACCCAAGGCGGCAACAGTGATAAGATCTGTGCATAAATATGAGAAAAAATCTTAGATTATTTTTGTTTTATTCTTTTTAGTCTCAAATCTTCAAAATAACAATACGCACAAAATAAATATTTACGGTATTTTAATGAATATTTTTATTCGACTGGTTTGATTTTACTGGTAGCATTTGCAGCAAAGTTTCTGACTTTGTTTTATAAATCGGATTCATTAGCACAATTAAGTTTTTAGATTAAGATTAAGTTAGAATTGGGAAAGTAAAACAGATACTAACATTTCTCAAACTGCAATGTAAAAGATGACTTTTATAACATTTCTACCGATAATATTTCGTTTTTGGTGTTTTTGATACTTTAAGCGTAAATTCTTGGGCTGAAGGGACCTTTACTTCGACACATGCGAAAAGGGTAGTATCCGGGATTTTTTTTTTGGGGGGGGGGTGTTACAAAAAATTTAAAAAAATGCATCAAAATTTGTTTATGTTCATTTTTGTTACGTTTTTTCGAGTCGGACAAGCATTTCAGGAGGAAAGTTCAAACCCCCTCTCCCCTGGATACGGCCTTGCATGTGAAGGATGGTCTCTCATAATGACAAGCATTGTGTATAGGATTGGAATATATCAACCCCTCATTTACCCTGTCCTGTGATGGCCCGCTGAATTTGATCTCTGCTTGGTAATTAAATAAAAAAAAAGTTTTTTACTGAAAGTATAGAGCAACATTATAACTCAAGACGAACAGAAATTATTCTGTATGTGAAGGGTTATCCCTTCCTCTATAGCTTACTGTTTACTGTTACTGTAGACGTTTTTAAAAAATTGAGACAAATAGTAAAACTTTAGCGTAAAGAGCAAGTTATTGAGCAGGGGGCATCCCTTCATATACGGAATAATTCCCGTTCGTTTTCAGTTTTAATGTTGCTCCTTACTTTCAGTTAAAAAACTTATGTTTTGTTATTTAATTTCTGTTCATTTCTTAAATAATGCAGGTAAATCTGGCTCACCCTCCATGGAATATACCCTCCCCCTCTCACGGGAAACTCCTCGTGATCTTTCATGCAACCTAAAGTACACCCCCACCCCCGTCAATTTCCCTCCATACAGTTCCATTCACGCTGAAAATTCCCCTCCCCGTAAAAAAAATTTCGTAAAAAAAAATCCAATACAAAACACTCATTTAGGCTTGATGAAATATTAGAATAGCCCCAAGACTCATTACATTGCCCGTTCCTTACTGGAACACAGTTACAATGTTTTTATTAAAAGATAGAATTTCTTTAAGTTAATTGGTAAAATAAGACTGAGAAAAAACTGAAAAATGATCAAATGTGTGAGCTATTTCAGGGCGTCGCCAAAGACAAAGTGAATTATAAAGTCATGATCTGGGTTGTGCATTTGCCTTTCTGCTGATAATCCGGATTACGGAAATAATGTCCCGCTAAATATTGGGTAGTGAGCTCATAATATAGATTGTGAATTCGAAAACTTCATTCGAAAAGAAAATTGCGGATTTGGAGATTTGATTTTGCACAGTTGAGGGCCGAGTTCATAAAATTTGTTATTCCATAGCTTGCAAATCGACTGTCCAATTTCATAAACCGGTTTTATTAGCTTCTTGGTTCCACTGATGATTCTTGATGTTGTGTTAAGAGTCTGCTTTGTCAGTGGGAAACGCCTTTATACTATTTGTGTGCTGCGAGGAAAGGATATTGTCAGTCAGAGCTCACACTTTGCAGTTATGCGAGTTTGAAAATAAGTTGTTGAGGATTGCCTATAAGAGCACAAGGAAGAGAGAATCAGATGCTCAAGATGTGCAAGATTCAAGAAGATTAGTTTTGAAATCGCTTAGTAACAGAGAATCACATTTGTGAATTCCTATCATACTCAGGACATAATCAAGCATTCCAAAACGAAATGATTTAATCAACCTAGAAAAGCTTTAAATAGGCCCGATTATTATGCATTTCAACCTCTATACCCCCTCAGTGAAGAGATATTTATTATTCCTCCCCGCAATTATGTATAACGTCACAAAATACAAAGCTAAGTTTGTAAAACACACAAAATTCCACACCGGTTTATCCTTAATTGAACAAATTTCACTTTCCACTTCCACAGGTCTGTTAGACAACTCATCCTTAATTAGATTTAGTAAATTTTCTCTATCTAATAATGGTTATAAAAAAATTTCTAACAGTGGAAACAAGGCTATCGAAACCAAAAAAGAGTCCGTGCGAAAGAGAGAGTTTTATACTTTTCTAATCCTGCTAGACAATACTACAAAACTTGTGATGCCTTAATTATTTAACAGCTATTCCACTCATATGAATGCCTCCAAGGCTCGCTCGGATTCAGTTGCTTATTTTCTAGAGCTGATTGTATCAGATTAACGACGCTTCTTGACTACTAAGGTCCCTGCAGTGCATTGCTGCAGCATGATTCGATCTCTGGGTCCCGTATTACCAAGCTAAGGTCAAACCCACTGCGCCACCACAGTACTTTTTAGAGCTGATGTAAAAAGAATAGATTAATTTGATAGTTTTGCGAAAACAATTTTTTTTTCATTAATAAAGAATTTGAACTCAACATATATGGATACATCCGAGAAGTCAAATACCATTAATGATTTTAATTATTTGTTATTACCTTCATTTTAAAATGAGGGGTGTAATAATTAGCCCCTTGCATGCTCATAATAAAAAAGAAGCATTGGGGCAAATTAAAAGGAGTTGCAGAGTATAGATGGATTAAGGTTATTTGGTATTCAGTGTTTAAGAAGGAAAATAATAACAAATAATTATTTATTATCATTAATAATAGGTATAATTATCTCCTGGAATCCATCTCGTGTATAACCAGCAAGAAATAAATTTTAAAAAGTGGAAAAGAGGCAGTAAAATCAAAAAGAAGAGCAATGTAGAACGGGAAAAATTGTCGTTTTTCGGCCGTCTTTTACATCGGGCGTAACTCCTTTTTCAGACGTCAGATACGCCTATATATGTAGCAAAATACTTCTACTACTTCTGAGAACTCATGGCAGCACCAAGCCGCCGTAGCACTGCAATGAAAGAGAAGGAATCTTTCAAAAATTAATTCAAGTGTGGATTGAAAATGTAATAAAAAGTAAGGTTCAAGCTACAGAACAATGTATTAAAAGAAAAAGAAGAAGTAAAAGCTGAGAAAATAATGATTTGTCTCTTATTCTTAGGTGCTTAGAAGGACAATATGATGTGCAATTTGTAACCAAACACTGAAAAAAAAAGCAGTATTTGGTAGGAGATGGTGCCAAATAATAAAAAAAAACACAGGAAAAAAAAATCAGCAAAATCATGTAGCACCAAACAACTTAAGAAAGTGTAATTTTCTTTCGAATATATAGTTATTTTTGGGAGTCTACAGAATTCCCAATACTTGAATTTTTACGGCTGAAAAGTTTTGTCAAATTTTAGGCTACTCTCTATTTTGCTTAAAGTATTTATTTTGAAGGTTGAACTAATACTGACAAAAGTTTGATGCTGTCCTTGAAACTTCTTAATTTTTAAATAATCAAAAGCGAAGTTTATGAAAACCGTGTTTTTTTTGTATGAATAGACCAAAAATCAGTTGCTTCAGCATCCAAGGCTCCATTGTTCAGTTCCTTAGTCATATTCTCTATAACTCTATTTACTTTGGGACTGCAAACTCTACTTACATAAAAAAAAAACATGAAAAAAAAAGAAAAATAAAGATATACAAAAAATTGACTCGAGAAGACAAAAATAATGATATAAAGTATTCGTTAATATTGCGATGTTGCGATGAAAGAAAAAATTATTGATCATATTAAATATTAAATTATATATAAAAAAAACTATATAATCATAAGTTGTTTAATAAAAAAAAATTATACTACTCTTTTAAAGGAAGAATTTTCTTGTGTCGCGCGGGATTGAAATTGTTTACCTTTAATAAAACCGCACAGCCATATCCACTGCGCTACACAAGGTATTATAGAAGTTGATTTTTCTTGTAATATATTCAAATGTTTTTGATAGAAGACTTGTATCAATGGACAATTCGAAACTCGAAGAGTTAATATTTCGATACAAAATAATAATCAGATGGCAAATAAGCAAGGTGTGCTTCGGGTGTCTAATCGGTATTTTTTTCAAAATAAAATCGGGCCCTATAGTCAGGTCCAGGGGGCTAGACAGCAGGGATGATTTTACAATGATAGGGGTTGTTATAGTGTGACATATTACAGTAGATTAAAAGTACGACCTTCACCCTATTTAGCCGAGACGTAAATGGTATTTTGAAATATTTTAATCTATGTTATACTCGTTCTAATAGATTATAATGTTCACTATAGAATTGTGATCATCTTCTGCTTGTATGGATTAATATAAAGACGGTTTTGTGTATTATCACCATGGGAATCAAATTTCAAGCCCTCCAGCGTATTGCTGTAGCTCAGTTTGAACTCTGTGTACCGTTTTACCAAGTTGAGATCAAACCCACTGTGCCGCTATTGGACATATAATTTTTTTTTTCATCTAATGATGCTTTGTAATGAGCCAGAATAAATTAAACCACAGTTCTACATGTTAGGTAAATCTTCATTATGGGTTTAGAACTAGCCCAGTGGACAAAAATAGTATTCTTTTCGTTAGGTAAATAGGTATCAGTAAAATCTCTTTGTGGATAGGTCTTTGTTTGATGCTATTGTTTAAGGTAAATGCTGTTGACTCTGAGCACACAAAGAATATTCCGTCTGATTCCTGGCGTTTGATGCAGTTAGACAGGATTACATCGAACTCTGGTCATCCCTACTCTAAGTTTGGAACAGGAAATAAAGAGACTCTAGATACATTGCCCAAAGACAAGAATGTCAATGTTAGAGAAGCCCTTTTACAATTTCATGACGAGTATTATTCTTCAAATATTATGGGTTTGTGTATATTAGGACAAGAGTCTTTGGATAGCTTGCAGGATTTGGCTGTTAAATATTTTAAGGATGTCAAGACAAAGGATATACCTATTCCAGAATGGCCTGAGCATCCGTTTAGTGAAGAACAGAAGAAAATCAAAGGTTAGTTCTTGTATTTGCTGTTATTTATTTTCGGGTTGTAGCTAGTATATGGTTGCCTTTATGAAAAGAGGATCTAATATCACCGAACAATGTCACCAGTAGTGATAGATATTGAAAAGTTTTATCTTTGCTTTTGAATTTTTATAACGTGTGTTGTAAAGAATATTTTCTGTATGACCGTTTGTTATGTGAATAAATTATTGAAGTGATTACAGCAAGAGCTATTTGTCTGACCAATCATAAATTCATCAGGATGTAAGCTTATGTTACAACAAAAAAACCTTTACATAGCTGAATATAGGTTGAAATCGACTGGATAAATTGAAGGATAGCTACATCAAATATTTCTCCAAATATCTAGTGTTTTAGCCATGTTATAATGGGTCAAGGGTGTTCTTGTTTTTCTTCACTTATTTTGCCATGAAAAGGGTAGGTTATACGTTTTCATGCACACAAAGTGTATAATATATATGCTACCGTGAATGTCCAAAATTGGTGAATGTCGACATTCACTGGTGAATGTCCGAAATACCTTTTTTTCTCCTTGGATTTAGTCAGCGTTGCCAGTCAAATTTTTCAATTTAATGCAGGGTTTGATGGTGACAGGTTAGGTTCGGTTATTTTAAGTTTTTAACCCATTTCTAAGATATATCATCTAATTTAACATAACCTAACTTTAACTTTTGCCATCAAAGCTTGGATAAGACTGAAAAAGCTGATTCGCGAAGATAATTGAATCCAAGCTGAGAAAACGGAATTCCAGACATTCACCGGTGAATGTCGACACTAACAGGATTTTGGACATTCACAGTAATATATACATATATTGTATGTTTGCCATATCTTGCAATCAACCATAAATTAATGTTTTTGTAATATGTACATAACAGTTTTGATGTAAACTCCGAACATAATTATGCATATATAAAAGTTTATAACACTGTGTTGTTGTATACCCATGACACTTTGCTCCTAAAAACTAAAAAAGAAAATGAACGTTTAAAGCACCTATCCCACCAATTTATTTATAAAGTCTATTTCAAAATTTTGAGGAAGCGGCATTGTTCTAAACGAAAGCCTTAAATCGGCGTATAATCTGAGTCGTGAATCCTCACAAGGACTTAAAACTCTATATACCCATATGAAATTTTGGAAGTTGTCTTTGGCTTGCAATGAAGAAAATAAAATTCACTCCTAATTCAGAAGCTACTCTGCCTAGGCACTTATATGTCTTAATTTAAAAACATGGTACTGAAAAACTAATAGTCCGTAGGCACTGGCAGTCTTTGTGTTTAATTAGTATCCTACAAAACTGTTCCCCGCCCCCTCCCCTTAGCTGTTATTTGTGCTATAATGATTCTTCTGTTTGGTTATTATTATCATTATTACTTTACGGTTCAATGTCCTTAATATTTAATTAAAAAATTCACAAAACTATCAAATTCATGGCTCATAGTAAGGTGAACTAGTGTGTGGGTTAAAACCAGTAGCTCCAAGTTTTAGGCTAGTTGAATATATGACAAAGCATTATATGTGCACACAGATGTTATAATTTTTTAGAGATGAGTTCTCATAGTCAGCTTTAATAATTTCGTAATAAAAGGAGAAAAGGGCTCACCCTTGTCTCTATTTAGTGAAAATTTTTATTGACGTATTTCTTTATTTTTGTGGCCTCCCTAAATGACAAGGATACACCATTTTGGCTAAAAATTAGATTTGCTTCACCAAAAAGATTAAAATATGGATCGCTGAAACTAAGTTTTGCTTTCTCACCAATGTAAACGTTCCCAAAGTAGAAGGGACAGCCACTGTCCAAATTAAAATTTGTTCTGTCTTTGCCGGTAATAAAAATAAAAAAATTATTTAAAGTAAAGCGGAAAATGTTCTTGCGTAAAATTTACCAAATTATGTAAAGTTTAGGACAGTTTTTTTTTCTGATACCATGGTATTGCCACTTGGGTGGGGTATTAATACCCTTTTGTTCGTCCCAGTTGTTACATCGCAGAATATGACATCTTCACGGTCATCTAGCTCATTTGGACAAATTTGTTTGACCTTATTAATTAAGAAAAAGAAGAGCGAATCGTTTTTATAGATAGAGGGTTGTTTGACCAATAAAGTAAATGACGATAATTTGTTTCATGATAATCGAAAATTAAAGTTTAGAATCCTACTTAAGAAAGAGAACACCAACAAAAGGAAATGCTTCAGCGATTCGGTTTCGAAAGTATAAATTTTTTTTTCGAATAAGGCAAGATGGGGCAACAGTTCATTCATATAAGGCTCTAGTCATAGATATAACACAGCATCAACAAAATTGCCTAGAAACCATATTTAAGTAGAAAACTATTTAAAGTGGGACTTTCAAGAAAATACATATGAATGTTTGCCTCAAGAAAGAAGATAAGATCGTTCCTATTATAAAAGCAATAGTTTCAAGGAAAACTGATTTTTGATCGTAATACAAGGGGGATTGATTGCAAAGACGTTAAAGCCACATAATACTGTCAAATTCTAGAGTCTTGAAATCAAACAAACTAAGATTATTTTTTTATTATTTCCTTTTATAAATTACCTTATATTTTTCTATGTCGCGTATTGGAGGTGCACAAGAAGGAAATTGCATCATAACTCGCGAAAATCCTTCTGTTCAATTTATTTTGGATTCTCTTCAAGTAAATGTTCATGAATTTCTTATGTGTAATTTTTATTTGCCCAAAAGGAATAGGAGAATTTCCGCCAATCATATTCCTAATCTTTTAGCTGGGGAGCTAAAGCGTCTTACAAAACCTCTTTCTTATGGATTTTTGGGAAGGCCACACGAATTTACTTGAAGAGACTGGTCTATTTTAAGGCCACAATTTCGATTTCGTCTGGTGAGATCGAAGGTCTTTCAGGGCCAGTGTCGGTGAAAATTTCCCTAGTTCTATTCTCAAATAAAACCATGTTTGCACATGAGGGGCGGGACTTAAAATATTCCCTCACAAAATTTGTGTGAAACTCGGAAATAATCTCATTTGTAACTTGAGGCGGGAGGGGGAGCTAAAAAATATGGTTAGGGGTCCAAATCTCAAGAAATCTTTATTTCCTGTGATTAATTTGCAGTTTTAGCTCATGTTTTGTGAATTCTTACCTTAAGGTGGTTGACCCCTTTTACTTGAGAGGATTGTTTCATTCATTCTTGTTTTTAGGCACTATTACCTGTAATCAGAAAATTTGATTTTTGTCATTAGTCTTTAAGTTTATGTGGAAAAATGATGGTCGATTCGCACTTTTGATCTGTCATAGATTTCTCTTGTTTTCCAGGTACCGTATTAACTGAATTCTCCCTTTTTAGGCTAAAGTGTTTATCATGGTTTTGTTTTTTGTAATTATTTTTTTTGCAGCTTTTGTAGTTCCTGTAAGAGATGTGCGAAGTCTAAACTTGACATTCCCACTTCCTGCTCAGGAAAAATATTACAAATCCTGCCCCACTCATTACATAGGCCACCTAGTTGCCCACGAAGGCACAGGTAGTCTACTATCATTTTTGAAGAAGAAAGGATGGGTTAACTCATTATTAGCTGGGCTTAAGAGTGGTGGAAGAGGCTTTTCGTTTTTCGTTGTTAATGTAGACCTAACAGAAGAAGGTCTCGAGCATAATGATGACATTGTAGGAGCTGTTTTTCAGGTAGGTGCAGCCATAAGTGGAAGCAGATTATACTTCAGGGTGGAGAGGAGAGGGCTTTTGTGACAGAGGGGCATGATGGTGAGAAAAGATTGAGTTTAAGCCCAAATTTTTGAATTCTAAAACTACGAAAGCTCTTTCACAACATTTATCTTTGGGTCTCTTTCACCGAATCAAAAAGGGAAATTTTGCCCTCTTCACGAATTTTGGTATAACTCGAAGCCTTTTTCAAGAAAAAAAAATCAGCTTCATAAGTGCATTCAAATGTTTATTCTTATGTATTAACTTGTTATTACCTAATATTTTCCAATGTAAATATTAACCTACTGTGGGATCTTTTTCAGTTTTATCCAATCAACTGCGAAAGGCACTCAAGTGAACCTATTTATGTTAGCCATACAGCATAGTAAGGTTGTAATCATTTCTTCCTTTTCCTTTATCGCCATCTAGGATACAAGTTTTGAAAGATTTCTAAGGTTGAAAGATTTGAAAAGTTAAGATTTAATAGAGTAAAGTCACTGACTGAAGTTATCACAAAAAAGTAATTGCACACATTAACTATACGCATCATGGACAAAAACGCAATCTTTAATACAAATTGCTGTCATAAAAATACCGTCAATTACTTAAAAAATGGTAATGCCACGTGGACAGCCTTTAACACTGAGCTGTTTGCTGGAACTGAATAAACTGATATGGTACTATCAATATGACGAATACTTTCACTGCGAGTAGAGACGCAATGTTCTTGTTGACACAAGCTTAAATTCGCTCACATATTTTACGTAGAATCGAAATTTTATTCACGAACCAGCCATTAATTCTCCACGAAAAACATTGAATGGGAGATATTGTGCAGTTTCTAATAAGACTGACTGTATGAGGGACAAGCGGTACTGTAAAACATGTGATCCCTGATTTTGCTTTCAATATATAATACAAAAGAAAGAGACTACGAGGTATTTTGTAAAGACTTTGAATAACACAGTGAATGCTATCTAAAGGAATATTTTGGCTATATCACCAACAGCCGTCGTCAGCGAAACATAATATAAAACAAATATAAAAGAACAACTAACCTAATCAAAAACTGATTGGTAAAAAACTTAAAATAAAATTATAGTATTTGCATTTGTCACTTAGCATCAGTTAGTTCAAAGATGAGATATATTCCAATTTACAAAAAAAAAAAAAAAAAAAACAGGATCTTCGCAAGGAACCCCCTCTCGCCCTGCATCTCGACTATGGTGAAACTTTTTATCTACTATTTGAATGGAGAAACTGATTCAGAGCCCCGTAATGCGCTCCGGGAGGCTGTTCCAAAGGGTTACAGCCACATGTAGCAACACATGGGCTAACTTAACTGTATTTCTCTTTTCATATACCAGCTTTTGCGCATTCCTAGAATAATAAGAATGGCAGTTAGAATTTGTCAAACATATATCCTCCAAATGGGATGGGAAAACAACATTAAAACATTAGTCAGCCTGTATTAATAGCTGATGAACCTTTAGCTGATCAACATTCAAAATTTTAAAATGGCAATAACAAGTGAGTGTATCACTAAAATTCGCTCAATTCCTCAAGAGACGAACTGCTTTATTCTGAATTGTTTGCTTTCTTCTATAATTGACAGAAAGCTATTGGACCAAAGAAAACATTCATATACCTTCTTCAATTCCCTCCATGGTCACAAAACCCTAGGTTAGTTGAGGGGTTTGGAGTAACTAACCCCGAGGAAGCTGTACCTTCACTGTACCTTCAAACAGGGTAACGATAGTTAACAATTCTTGGTACCCCCTGCTAATACGTCGTAACAGTTGGGAGTGCATGCTTTTTATATTGTTTAGTCAATTGTGTTACTGTTTAGGCATGCTTTTACCCTTTGGATTATTTTTTAGATTATCGATACGATTGCTAAAAAATCGGTTCCGTACATTCCCTGGGACGAAAACTCAAAATCCGTTTAGAGATACGGAGTAGTTGCCCCGAGGATTTTGTAACTCAATTAATTGAAAATTGTACTACTTAGAATGTAAATTTTCCTTGGTACACTGTTAGCATTTTGTGTATAGTTGAGAATTAAGAAATTACATGTATACATATAACGAAAGTATAATTTTTTTTTATTATTTGTTATTTCTTTATCTGTAATTTTTATTTGTTTGTTGTGAAGTGAGTTTTTTCTTTTCTCCTTCCTGTTCTTTGCTTTCTCTTTTGTGCAGAATTTACTGTATAACGGGTTTTGCAGTAAATAAATGTAATATACGGTTGGATAATCGTACCATAAATAATCTATGATGCAAAAATTAGAAACAAATTACGGAAACCTCGGAGTAAACCCCGTGTTACCCAAGACTATACACTTTTGTTGTTCTTCTTCCAATTTAAATTACAAAAAAAAAATCCCTAGTACCTCATTTCAAAAACTTGATTAATAATATTGCTACCAAAACAAACACTATTCAAAGAATTCATCGGATTACCAGTTCGGCTAAGAATAATATAATAACCAATCAAACATTAGTTAAACAGGGTTTAAACAGGCAGAACCATTTTCCTTTCCAGCAATAAGGAATAATCTGATTGGTTTGCGAAAATACGTCACAAAAATTAACTAATGGAATTCCAGCAAACCATTTTATCGAATATCTCTTTTTCTCTCTGGTAATCTTGTTTCTGAACATTCGCAATGAAAGTAGATCTAGGATTGTCATACCTCACCTCTCCTTCATCTTTTTTTGGCTTTACGATGAGTATTCTAACTACAATTAGGGAAAGTGTATTCCGAAACTGGGAAGTTGTATCTTTTTCCTTAGTGGTTGAACCCTATCTTCTAAAAAAACGGAACTTAAAACCATAGTCCTTTGTTCATTTTAACATTAAAAAATCAAAGCTATATGTTCCCAGAATGTTCCTTTTTGTATACTCTTGTCTATATTTAAACCATCAATGTAGTTTCATCACTGGACTTTTTTTCGTCAATACCTCCTTTCAAATGAATAGAAAGGTAATTATTGAATCATTTATTAATTTGCCAATTCAAAATATTGCTTCAACAAACTAAACAGATACTTTAAAATGCTAACATTTGATTTTAAATGTTTGTTCCGATTCTTTTTTTTCATATTTTTGTCATAAAGAAGGATTTTATTTTTCTTGTCATATAAGCGCAAAAAGGAGGGAGCTAGTGGTGGAGGGTTTTAAGGCCAAACCTCACGTCTGGATGCGGAGATTCTTAAGATATTATTACTTTCAAATGTGTTCTTTACTCCTTCATTTTATTACTCCTTCATCAATATTTGTTTTCTAAATATTGTTATTTACTTTTACCTTTTAATACTTTAATATTTAATTTTTTTACTTTAATATTTAATTTCTTTCCTTTAATATTTACTTTTCTTCATTTTATTCTCCCCCTCCTTAATTTTACTCCTTCCTTTTAAATGTATACTTTTCATAAAAATAGAAAAGCAATTATTGAATCATTTATTCATTCGCCAATTCAATAGATTGCTTTAATAAACTGAACGGATACCTTTAATAATTGCTAATGTTCGACTTTCAAATTCTATTTATTTTCAATTTCTCAAGTTTTATTTTCTACTCTACAAACTTTCAAACAAATTCATTGTCTCAAAATTAATTTCTTTTTCATGTTATTATCAAACGAAAAATAGAAGGGGTCGGGGGTGGGAGTTCTTTGGGTCGAAGTGAACGAATGCAGATTCTTAAAATTTTGCTCATATTTTTCACACGTTTCACTTATTTAATAGATTTTTTGTCTAACATACCTAAAGTCGAATATTGAATACTTGTTGATGAATTTTTCATTTTTCAGTATTTAGAAATGCTACGGAAGGACGGACCCCAAGAGCATATATTCGAGGAGTGTAAGCAGTTGAGCTCAATACAGTTCCAGTTCAAGGACAAAGAGAGGCCGATGTCTTACACTTGTAAACTTGCAGCTGAATTGCATACCTACCCCATGGAAGATGTATTAAGTTGTAAGATTTTTTTTTTTTTTTTTTTTTTTTTTTGTAAGAAACATCTATCTTATTCTTGATTTACGCTTGCATGTACTTGTGCATGCATGTCCTTTGTTCTTGTCCTTGTCCTACTCTTGTCCTTTGTTCTGTCATTGTCACTTTATTGTTGAAATACGTTCATATCTGTGTTTTCGGGGGCTAACAAAAATCAGCTTCTTTTCAACGTCTCTGTCTCGAACATCCGCACAGAAAGCCACATCTGTGCATGAAACACTACTACTATTACTAACACCGCAGCACCAAGTCGCCTGAGGCCAACACAGCTATACACACGATTCACAAAAGAACAAAGCAAACCAAAAAAAGCATCGTCCTGCAAAGACGCTTAAAAAATGGTGCCCCAGTCTATAAAAAAAAGTTGATTGATTTGAGTGGGTGTTCTGAACTCTCGACCGCTGTTTAACGATGGTATTAGTGAAATGCAACAAAAAACCTTTTTTTTAATGACTTTGTTTTTAATTCTTTTTTTTTCGGTATCGTTAGTAAATCATGGTGGTGATATTTTGATCATTGATTGTATTCAGACTGTCCTAGTAGTGAATTTTCGTATAGCCTCATAGGAGATTATACGTTCAAAAAGTTTTTTGGCTTACTTTAAATTTAGAGCAGTCATTTATCTACGGTTTTAGTTTATGTACCCTGTTTCAACAGTATAAAATGATCAAAGACTGTTTAAAAGCGTTATTTTAAATGACTTAAGGAAAAATTTCTGTTGTGCCCATATATTTTCAAAATTCTTTCCTTTTCCGATGGATAGGTAGCGCAGAATTGTGGCAAACACATTCGAAACCCAAGTTTAAGGTATTCCTTAGTTTTTGATGCAGATTAGCGTTTTTAACTTGTTGGAGCATATGTCTTCCCCCCGTCTCCTCGTCTACGTAGTGCAGAGAGGAACTAATGTGCGACAGACTGTACTTTATTGCTGTCTCTGAAATCTGCCTAAAATGGTGCGATCGGTAATTGTGTAAAGTCAGACACTGGCAACTTACGACTGCTATGATTCAAGATTTCAGTCATAAAGTCTTTTATGGACTGATATTGAACATTTCCATGTCTTTTTGTTCTATTTTTTTTTTCCTTTTTTCTAGCCGAGTACGTCCTCACTGAGTGGAAGCCAGAGCTGATTACTGAAACACTGTCTTACTTGACCCCTGATAACGTAAGGCTGTTCATCGTTGCAAAGGCTTTTGAAGGTAAAATCCATTGGAATATTTTAAGTGGTTAAACATTTTATTATCTAATGAAGATATGTATTAGCTGCTACTTCAATATTTTTTAATAATTTTCTTGGTATTTTTCCATCTTCTGGTGTTTTTTAATGCCAAAAGGCTGTTGAAGTTTTAAAGGAGAAAATCATCAAAATTCTTTATCCGCCGTGCTCTTCCTTGATATGTAGTCTTTTTTATTTATTTTTAAAGCCTCTTTTTAATTTGCTCTGTTTTTGAGCTTTTTTTCTGTGCTTGAACCTATTTTAACTACCTTTAATGTTTCAAAACAGAGAGCGAATTTTGTTTCGTATAATTGGCAATCACACCTTCCACAAGTTCTTCAGTCATGGTTGTAGCAATAGCTGGAACTTAGTACAGAGCCAACTACAGCCTATAGTAGCCAAATAAAAACATGTCTTTAAAGAAATTGTCTAGTGACAAATGTCTCCTGTCTAACACTATTTTCAGAATAGTAATTTCATTCAGAGTCAACGGTGTTTCGTAGTTGCAAAATGAAAGTTTTGAGAATTTTGAAAAATAACCTGAAACCCATAAAAAATGATGTCAGATTGAAATAAAAATATTTAATTGAAATTACCATTGTCGAAAACCCTTCATTGGATGTTTATAGTCTTATGCCATGAACAATAAGGGGCGCCAAATTTTTGCACGAGTCTCCTTTTTTCCGTCTTTTTTTGTCATAAGACAAGATAAGATTTATTCATTATGAAATACATATACAATATTACATTTTACTATAGAAAACAAAACTAAATAGACTAATAGATTGAATAGACTAAATAAATTAAGTAGATCAGTAGATTAAATAGACTCCAATGAAATAATAATAAACATGTATATATGAAAAAAATAGACAAAATAACTTCTAATAAGCCAAGGAATTTTTAACAATTTTTTTGAAGAAAAGAAATTTTTTTGATCGTATCGAACAATCCGCCACAATATATCGGGAGACGGATTATTTATACGGAAATGAGAATATCAAGTGTCCTTTTTAATTAGCAAAATAGATAGTGTCGCAGCAAAGTACTATTTTCTACCATTTTGCTGCGCAATACGTGATTTTAGAAAGAAGAAAATGGCAGCTGCAAGACCAAAAAACACACAGTGAAGTACATTTGTTCAAGAGGTGATGGATAAGGGTTTGCGGTGGGGGCAGATATGACATGGTCAAGGCTTATATGTATATATTCAGCTGTGCCTTTCAGCCCCCCCCCCCCCCCAAAAAAAAAATCCTTTCCCCGAAAAAGATCATGGATACGTCCTTGGAGGGAGACAAGAATAAAGTTGCCAAGCGGACTTCTGTCTTTTTTTTAAGTAGTTCTAAGCATGTAGTAACGCATTGATACCTAATTAATATTATATTTTTTTCACATTGTCGTTTTTTATCTTTCGATTTCTTTAGGTATGTAAGACCAAACTTTTTGGTAATATATTGGCTAATTCTCCAACATTTGTATTTTAATTTGTCCTTTGTAATATAAAAATAAAAGCGACAGCATGAAAAAGTGAAAATTAGAGGCCATCCTCTTACGAGAAGTGTGAAAAGGAGAGGAGAGTCGAAAAATGAAGTATTTTTATCTTACCAACGGGTGATGGGATCTTAATGAAATTTGATGTTTGGAAGGATATCGTGTCTCAGAGCTCTTATTCTAAAGCCCGACCAGATCCAGTGACATTGGGGGGAGTTGAGGGGGGGCCTAAAATCTTGGAAAACGCTTATAAATGTCGTAGATACATGATTGACGTAACCGGACTGGATTCGCTCTCTTTGGTGGAGTTAGGTGATGGGGTTCAGTGCTTTGGAGAGATCTGCTCTCTTTGGGGGAGTAGGGGGGGGGGGGTTAAGCTGAAAAATTAGAAAAAATGAGGTATTTTATTACTTACGAAGGAGTGATCGGATCTTAATGAAACTTGATTTTTGGAAGGATATCGTGTCTCAGACCTCTTATTTTAAATCCCGACCGGATCCGGTGACATTGGGGGGATTTGGGGGGGACCTAAAATCTTGGAAAACGCCTAGAGTGGAGGGGTCGGGATGAAACTTCGTGGTAAAAATAATTATAAGTCCTAGATACATGATTGATATAACCGGAACGGATCCGCTCTCTTTGGGGGAGTTTGGGGAGGAGGGTTAATTCTGAAAAATAAAAAAAAATGAGGTATTTTTAACTTACAAAGGAATGATCAGATCTTAATGAAATTTGATGTTTAGAAGGATATCGTGTCTCAGAGCTCTTATTTTGAATCCCAATCGTATCCGGTGAAGGGGAAGTTGGGGGGTTGGAACCTAAAATCTTGGAAAACGCTTAGAGTGGAGGGATCGGGATGAAACCTTGTGGGAAAGATAAGCACAAGTCATAGATACGGGATTGACATAACCGGAATGGATCTGCTCTCTTTGGGGGAGCTGGGGGAGGAGGAGGGTTAATTCTAAAATATTTGAAAAATGAGATATTTTTGACTTACGAAAGAGTGATCGTATCTTAATGAAATTTTACATTTAGAAGGACCTCGAAAATCAGATCTCTTATTTTAAATCCCGACTGGATCCAGAGTCATTAGGAGGGGGGACCGGAAATCTCGGAAAACGTTAAAGCGGAGAGATCAGGATGAAACTTGGTGGAAAGAATAAGCACAAGTCAAAGATAGGTGACTGACATAACCGGACCGGGTCCGCTCTCTTTGGTGGAGTTAGGGGGGGGGGAGTAATTCGGAAAAATTAGAAAAAATGAGGTATTTGTAACTTGCGAAAGGGTGATCAGATCTTAATGAAATTTGATATCTAGAAGGATCTTGTGCTTTAGAACTCTCATTTTAAATCTCGATCTGGTGACATTTTAAACCAGATCCGGTGACATTAAAGGGAGCTGGAGGGGGAAACCGGAATTCTTGGAAAACATGAAAATCGAGGTATCTTACGAATGGGTGATCGGATCTTAATGAAACTTGATATATGCAAAAATCTTCTGCCTCAGATGATCCATTTCCAATTCAAATCGGATCCGTGGACATAGAGGGTTGGAGGGGGGAAATGGAAATCTTGGAAACCGGAAATCTCGGAAAACCCTTAGAGTGGAGAGATCGGGATGAAACTTGATGGGAAGAATAAGCACAAGTTATAGATACGAGATTGACATAATTGGTACGGATCCGTTCTCTTTGAGGGAGCTGGCGGTTGTTAATTTGGAAGAATCAGAAAAACTGAGGTATTTTTAACTTAAGAACGGGTGACCGGATCTTAATGAAATTTGATATTTCGAAGGAACTCATGTCTCAGAGCTCTTATTTCAAATCTCGATCAGATTTTTTGACATTGGGGGGAGTTAGAGGGGGAAACTGTAAATCTTGGAAAACGCTTATAAATGTCGTAGATACATGATTGACGTAACCAGACTGGATCCGTTCTCTTTGGTGGAGTTAGGTGGTGGGGTTGCTTTGGCGAGTTTGGTGCTTCTGGACGTGCTGGGACGATGACAATTGGTAGGTGTGTCAGGGAGCTGCACAAATTGACTTGATAAAGTCGTTTTCCCCGATTCGACCGTCTGGGAGACTGAAGGGAGAGGAAAAATTAGAAAAATTTAGGTATTTTTAATTCACAAGTGGGTGATCGGATCTTAATGAATTTTGATATTTAGAAGGACCTCGTGACTCAGAGCTCTTATTTTAAATCCCTACCGGCATTAAGCCTCTGATTTTCCTTTTAAAGCAATCTATCGATTCTTAGAATTTTGCGAAAGCTCATACCATGTGAGCTCTTGGCTCTCCCAACCTCGTCACAAGTGCCATATGAGCTCTTAGCTCTTGTTTTTTCTTTGGGTTTTCGTAATTTAGTTTTCTCCCTCTTTTTTTATACTTCTTGCATTGCTGACGGCTTAGCAAGTTTCGGTCGGAATGTCGGTGTTTTTTTTCTAATTTCTTTTCACTAGCTGTAAATTTTTCTCTTTTATCCCTTTTTGAAAAGCTTCATCTAGCTCGACACTTTTTTCAAATCTCAAAATTCTTTGGAAATTTTTATTCAGATTTCTTAACTAAATGTTAACCTTATATTTTATTTGACTAAGTAATTTCAAAACACGTGTTTAGCCTAAAAATCCTCACTGCACGTAACTCCTCATTTTATGTGTGTGAATGACTTCCCATTTTAACTCCTTTTCAAATTTAAATTTCGCGATAAGCGAGGTGAGATTCAGATTTAGAAACGGTATCCCTTTTATGGAAAAGGAGGATCCTTTTCAAGCTTTTACAAGCCTTCCTCTTAGAGAGAATCCCCTTACAAAGCTTTTCAAACCTTCTTATTTAATAGATGAACTGTTCAATGTATGGTATCAAATCTTTTTCTTGACACAAATTCAATTTTTTATTTGTTCACCCAATATATGTATTTATTTGTGATCAACGTCAAAATATCAAGTACATCAAAATGAAATGACTTTTTATCAACTGAACCCATCTTAGCTGTACTCACCTACCACATTTTCGTCAATGTTGTCATGTAGACGAATTTTTTTTTTCACTGGGCCAATCTTAACTAAGCCCATACCACATTTTTGTTAATGTTGCCATGTTGAATCGTGAAAATAAATTAGTGGGACTGTTTAGTTTCATTCACGCTTTTTGTCCGCAAAAATTAAGCATTAACACTATGTTGAATCCCAAAGACAACTATACATTCAAAAGAAAGCAAAACATCCTTCAGCTGTATGGTGCCAAATGTTTTGTCTTGTTTTTTCTTTGCTGATTCTCACCTATGTTTCATTTTTTTTTCGTTAATACTATAATCTGTGTAAGGTCTTTTTCAATGAAAATTGAGATCTGTTTTTTCATAATTTTCACCTTGCAGAAAGTGAAAATCTTTATCGTGTAAGTGGCTATCATGACATCCACAAGGTCTTTAGTTCATGGTTATGGCAATAGCTGCAACCTAGTAAAGAACCAATAGCGGCCTGTAGTAGCCAAAGTAAAAAAAATAAAAAACGAGTATTAAAGGAACTGTAAATTTCCGCTAAACCATTTCACCCAATCAAATACCATTTCCATTGTGCTTGATACTTTAAGATTTTTGGTACGTCTTTTAGTCTTTTTCTATGACGATATTTAATATCTTATATGATAACCTTTTGAATCAGCCTTATCCGAATGGATGACACACTAGATTTGCAATCCCATGTCCTTTGCGATGCGGGTTGAGTTCTAGTGTTTCTCAAAGAAATCCCAAGTCCTGGCTTGGGGTGGGGGTCAGTGTCGCGACTGCAAGCTCAGCGGCCTGGGGTGTGGAGGTAATAGGTTTTTGAGACCTGAGCTAGCTGTGTCCCCCCACCACAAAATCAAAATATTAAAGTAAAATGATAGCTTTTCTTCTGGAGCGACGTCTTTATTCAAATCGATTTAGTCTTAAAAACGATATTTGTTAGTCACGTATAAAATGTAAACTACAAAATACTCCATGTTTTGGGCTGTATTAAAAATTTAACTCGTCAAGCTTTTGTTGAATATTTGAAATTTATTTAGCATGGCAATTTTCGTAGGTAAGACTGACTGCGTAGAAAAGTATTATGGCACAAATTACAAAGTAGAGAAAATTCCTGAAGATATTGTTACCAAATGGAAAAATGCTGGAATCAACTCTTGTATGCACCTGCCAGAAAGAAATGAATTCGTCCCGACCAAATTTGATTTGAAGCCACGTGACGAGCTGAATACATCTTTACCTCGTATTATACATGATTCGCCCTTTTGTCGTCTTTTCTTCAAGCAAGATGATGAGTATTTATTACCAAAAGTATGTGTATTCATACAAATAACTAGTCCATTGGTTTATACAGACCCATTGCACGTGAACTTGACTACTATGCTACATTTATTATTCAACGACGCTACGAATGAGGAGCTGTACCCAGCTGAAATCGCAGGGCTGAGTTTTAACATCAAGACAATTAAATATGGACTATTGCTAACATTTAAAGGATATGATGATAAGGTACAAGTTCTGTGCAAGAAAGTGATGGAACGTTTGACTCGATTTGAGGTTGACCCTGTTCGTTTTGAGATTATTAAGGTAAGATTTACTTGGTATTTGTACCTGCATGTAGGGAGAGTATCAAACAGTTTGTGGTAACGAACTCTAAGTAAGGAGCGACCCGGCTGAATAGTAAGTTAAGCTCTAAAAAACGACATTTTGATACCAATAGATACATCAAAAGAATTTGATTTTTATGCTGAGCACCAAACATATAAGTTTCATCAAGTTTATTATTACCCATCAAAAGTTACGAGCCTCAGAAAATTTGCCTTATTTTTGCAAAAAAAAGAATGAAACGCCCCCTAAAAGTCATAGAATCTTAATGAAAATCACACCATCAATTTCAGCGTATCAGACAACCCTACTTTATAGGTTTCAAGCTCCTATCCGCAAAAATGTGGAATTTTGTATTCTTTGCCAGAAGAAAGATCACGGATGCGTGTTTATTTGTTGGTCTTCTTTTTTTCAGGTGTGATTGTATCGACCAAGTGGTCTTAGAATATATCAAGACGGCTCACTCGAACGGAAATTCAAAGCTCTTAGTGTCCTTCTTAAGTGACCAATAAATTGGAGGGCAACTAGGTCCCATCCCTTGTTCATTTTCCCCCAAAGTCACCCGATCAAAATTTGGGATAGCCATTTTATTCAGTATGGTAAAAAAATGTAATAAGCATGTCTTTGAGGATGACTTAGTTCCCCACAGTCCCCGGGCTGCAAGTTATGAACTTGGTCCATTGTTTACATACAGCATTGGTTATTCGGATGTATACAGATGTTTTCAAGAGGGATTTTTTCTGGGGGGGGGGTAGTTCGAGGGAAGGGGTTACAAGGGAGGAGTTTTTCATCGGGGAGGAAATTTCCCATAAGGAGGTCGCCGGATTTCCCAGCATTATAAAAAAAAGATCAGAAATTAAATAAAAAACATGTTTTTTCAACTGAAAGTAAGGAGCAGCATTAAAACTTGAAACGAGTCCTGGTTGAACTTCGCTGAAGTAAGATGCTGCGACTGTTTTAAAGAAAAATCTTATTTTAGTTTTATTGGTCTTATGTTGTTGTAAGTTTTTTCTTCTTCTATATATTTATTTTTTGTTGAGGACGGCCCTTGGACATAGGGCCGAAATATTCATTCAAATTAGATTTCCGCTGTCTTACGAAAAGAATTCCGTATTGTTCTTCTTATTTTGATGTTTGTTAAAACGAACACAAATTACTACGTATGTGAAGGGGTTTGCCCCCTTTGCAATACCTTGCTCTTTACGCTAAAGTTTTTTCAGTACTTTGAAAAGAGCTATTATTCTATTTAAACGGTCTTTTTGATTCAGAGGTCATTCTTAAATAGTTGGAACAAAATTCAAACTTTAGCGTAAAAAGCAAGGTATCGACGAGGGGGAGAATCCTCTCATATACTTAATAATTTCCATTCGTTTTAAGTTTTAAGGTTGCTCCTTATTTTCAGTTGAAAAAACTTTTTTTTTTTTTTAATATGAGAATTCGAAGAATTGTCCAGAGAAATCACCAGGACAATTTTGAACTGATACGTTTCAATGCATGAACAGTGGGACTTTCATAACATATGTTTTTCTTCTTTTCTTCTTTCCAGCTGGTGTTGGTAAATAGTTGACTGTTAAATACTTTTCATGAATTTAAGATAACGGGACTTGTCTGAATTATAGTAAATGATTCAATTATTATTCTTAGAAAAAAATCATTTGAATTGCTCGAATCTCAGTGATGCCCCTGGGGCTATGTTTCAATCATCAACCATTTTTTAGGAACCACTTGATCAGCTTTCCACCTTACTTAGATAACTTTAAAGGTTGCTCTGTTGCATTTTCTCTTTATAAAGCATACATTATTTTGATCTTATATCATTTTGATAAATTTGGAGTACAACATCTAATATTAGTTTTGGGTATGCTGTTGACTAACCCCAATCGTTTTAATTTTTATCAGTCTTTTCCTAATGACAATGCTACTACTACTTGTATTTTTTCAAAGCAGTATCATATTCCCATGAGTCCCAATGCGTCGATTTTCCGAATCAAAAGCCAAACAGAGGCCAAATCATCTACGCACGCCTCTCTTCCTTCTCACTCAATTCAGAACTTAACCCTTCGTTGCCATTTATGAATTTTCCGTTGAAGAATTTCATTTATAACTTCTTCCTACCCTATCAAAGGATGCTTTGTTTTTTCTTAACCCAAGCTTGACTTTCGAAAAGACATTTCCGTGGAACCATATCTCCTTCATTTGTAACTCTGGAGCTGCATGTAGCTGCGTTACCTTTTTGAGACAAAACTGCTTATATCCATCCATCAGTCTAATACATCAGTTACATTGCAAATGGCAAAACTAGAAGCATGAAGTTAGAAGATTCTTGTTATGCAGGCTTGCTTTTTTTTACTTTTTGATATATTTTTTTGACGGCTAGCTTGAAATATTTCAAGGCAGCTTTTAAAGCGTCATGATATGTCAACTTACAAGGGAAAAGTATACATATGATGGAAACGTAAAAATATCCATTTTTGTGCGAAAATGTAGCTGTTTATGTGAAACTTGACTTTCTAGAATAGAATAGTTTTATTTATACAAGCAATCATAGTTAAGAATAAAAGTTCCAACTAAATGGCGCTAGTACTTACAACGAAAACAAGAAAAACACGAGACCATAACTAATTAAACACTGACATGTAAAAAGGAACGAATGAATTGGCGAAACGGTTTGTTCTTGGAGTAGGTAATTCCAATCTCACTTTGTTAAGTAACCTTATGTTTATTTTATTCCTCATCAAACAGTTCGTGGTAACGAACTGCAGTAAGGAGCGACCCGGCTCAATAGTAACCGAAACTCTAAAAAATAGAATTTTGATACCAATAGTTACATCAAAAGAATCGCATTTTAATGCTAATTTTAAATATATAAGTTTCATCAAAATCAGTTGTACCCATCAAAAGTTACGAGCCTGAGAAAATTTGCCTCATTTTAGAAAATAGGGGTAAACACCCCCTAAAAGTCATACAATCTTAACGAAAATCACACCATCAGATTCAGCGTATCAGAGAACCTTATTGTAGAAGTTTCAAGCTCATATCTACAAAAATGTGGAATTTCGTATTTTTTGCCAGAAGACAGATCACGGATGCGTGTTTATTTATTTTTTATTTTTTTTGTTTTTTTTTTTCTCAGGGGTGATCGTATCGACTGAGTGGTCCTAGAATGTCGCGAGAGGGCTCATTCTAACGGAAATTAGAAGTTCTAGCGCCCTTTTTAAGTGACCGAAAAATTAGAGGGCACCTAGGCCCCCTCCCACGCTCATTTTTTCCCAAAAGTCACCGGATCAAAATTCTGAGATAGCCATTTTATTGCTAAAGTATTTTTTGTAATTTCAACTATTTATTCTACGGCATTTGTGATTCAGAGCTCATTCTTAAGGAATTGGGACAAAATTTAAGCTTTAGGGTAAAGAGCGAGGTATCGACGAGGGTTGAAACCCTCATACACGCAATAAAAACATACGAATATAGAAGTTCGTTACGTAAATTAATTCGTAAGTTACATATATTTTTTACCAATGAAAACGTTTGTAAAAAATTAAAAGTTGTAGTTGCTTTTTTAAGTAATCAAAAAATTGGAGGGCAACTAGACCTCCTCCCTCGCTCCTTTTTTCTCTAAATCTTCCGATTAATTGCAATTAATTAATATGCAAATTTCGTTTTAATTATTTATGTGCGGAGAGCCAAGATCAAAACATGCATTAATTCAAAAACGTCTAGAAATTAAATAAAAAAAACAAGTTCTTTTAAATGAAAGTATGGAGCAACATCAAAACTTAAAACGAACAGAAATTACTCCCTATATGAAAGGGGCTTTTCCCCCTCAACGCCCCGCTCTTTACGCTAAAGTTTCTTACTGTTCTAAAAATAGAGTTAAGAGAAAGATTCAAACTTTAGCGTAAAGAGCGGGGCGTTGAGGAGGAAACGCCCCTTTCATATACGGAGTAATCACTAAATAAAATCATTCATTCATTCTTACACAACTTCGTATGGTTATGTTTAACCTGTATTTTGTTACATTTAAGTTACTTATATTTTTTACTAATAATAATTTTCGTTAAAAATTAAAAGTTCTAGTTGCCTTTTTAAGTAACCGAAAAATTGGAGGGTAACTAGGCCTCCTTCCCCACCCTTTATTTCTCAAAATCGTCTGATCAAAACTAAGAGAAAGCCATTTAGCCAAAAAAAGAATTAATATGCAAATTTCATTTTAATAATTTAAGTGCGGAGAGCTATAATCAAACATGCATTAATACAAAAACGTTCAGAAATTAAATAAAAAAAAACTACTTTTTTTTAACTGAAAGTAAGGAGCGACATTAAAACTTAAAACGAACAGAAATTACTCCGTGTATGAAAGGGGATGATCCCTTCTCAACGTCCCGCTCTTTACGCTAAAGTCTTTAACTGTTTAATAAAGTAGAATTGAAAGAAAGAGTCAAACTTTAGCGTAAAGAGCGTGGCGTTGAGAAGGGATCATCCCCTTTCATACACGGAGTAATTTCTTTTCATTTTAAGTTTTAATGTCGCTCCTTGCTTTCAGTTAGAAAACTAGTTTTTATTTATTTATAACATGGTAGAATCTCTTTATATTTTTCACTGCTAAGAAGAAACTGGCAAAATTCTGCAGATCAAACCCAACCGACGTTCGTGAAAGGACGGTAGTTGTAGGACAGATAATGCCGATTCATTTGCGTCTGAAAGAAAAACTTTAAAGGCTCTTTTTTGCAGTGACTCAAATTGATCGCCTAGGTAACTTGTGTTGTTGACTTGAGGGCCCCATACAGGGCAAGCACACTCGAGAATTGGTCGGATGTATCTAAGATAAGCCGTCTTAATTTGGGGCACAGAAAAACCGAAACGATGTAGTATGATAAGGGTACGCATCGCACTTTTTACGTTTTTAGTGATTGTATCAATATGAGTATTAAACGAGCAGTCACTCAGATGCCAGCAAAAAGGAGTTCACTTCCATAGCCGATAACAAGGTACCATCCTCTTTCGTTACCCTTAAGTCACTGGTTATCATTTTGCCAGCAAGTCATTTTGCTGACGAATGCCATTTGTGCGGATCTGTCTGGGCATACTTTTGTCATTCACATACTGTCAGTTCGCTCGCCTGTTCAGTTTGACAATATGGTTCATCAACATGGGTGAAACAACTGAATCGCCATTGCTGTGTAACGGTAATCTGTAACCGTTATGACTCTAGCCGGGAGAAAAGCATGGAAATTCTCTTCTATTATGCTATTTAGCTTACTGACTTTAACGTTGATGTCCAGCTCGGAGCAAATGTCATCAAATTTGTTGTTACAAATTCAGCGACCGAACGTAGATACTGAGGATGTAGAACAGGTGGCGTTTTGTCACAGTCGCTAATCACAACCGGTTCGCTATAACCAAGGAGGGAGCACAGACGGCGTTTTATAAGCAGGAAAGCAATTTACTAGTACTAGGCAGCTTGTTCTACGCGGTAAGGCTTTAGTCTTTGTCCTAACTGAAATTAACACTGGTATCTTCATCCCCTTTTTCTGTCTACTTCCACGTTCCCCGCGATGAGAGCGTTTGATAGATGTTGTTGCTATGGTCGAGTCATCTTGTGGCGCTTTTAGAACTTGCAGTAAGCTACATAATGTGGATGGCGACTCCGCTAAGCAAGATGTATAAAGTCCAAATAGGGTGAATTTCTCGTATTTAATTTGCATGACAATCGCAATAAGCAAGGTTAGTAACACTAAGTCTTTGGCTACCTACACCATCACTGCAGGAATCTTGGAAAAAAACGGCACAAAACAAGCTAAACTGAGATGACGAGGGTCAGCTTTCTCATAGCGCTCACAGCGTCACTTGTCCTGGTTTAAACTTGTCCAAGCCATTCTAAACCTGCTGACTAGGATAAACCCATATCTTATGGCCACACCCCCGTTTGTATAGCACTAGATTAAGGTCTTACTTTAGTGAATGGCACGATGGTGCCTAAACCAAGTCCCTGGAATTTTGAAAAGTATAGATTTCCAATTAAATTATAATTATTCTTTTTTTAATTTAAGAGTACATGCTTCTAGTCTCTTGTAAGATTTTTAAGCCTTCTTGTGCATTCTCTCTTTTCTAAACAAAATCCTGGATGTGGCTCTGATATAAGTGAGATTAAAGCAAAAAGTTTAAAAGAGCTAGATAAAAGAAACAGACACTACTGCCTAGGTAGGCGCGCCACTGGCCTGGGTAGGAAATTTAAAGTGCCGAAACCCTATAGGCAGGTGTGTATTCTCCTGATGAGCCCTTGTGTTGGGTTGTTGCCTCTGATTTATTTGTCTTTTTTTTTATGTGTTTGTGCTGTTGCATTGGTGATTTCTTTTTTCATTGTAACTTTAGTCATCTGTTTTAAGTTGCATTCCAAATGCTCTGACTGCCCTTTTTTTCCCTCGACACATGAAGAAAACCAGGACTTAGACACTTTATTCCTATAGGCATAGAACTTTGGAGATAGAATGTTTACATATACGTTTCTTATGCCTTCACTTATTGAATAGATTGACCTAAGCTACGTTTGTAAATTTAAAGCTATAAATGCATAGCTTCTGTTTCTTCTTTGAATCAGAATGATCAATTGTCGTAATTTGACTGTTTTATGTGGTGGCTATAAAAATCACCACTGGTCTTGGCTGGTTAGCTAGAATTAAAAGAATGATGGCTTTCCAGCTACTCCTTGTCATTTTATAAGGATACTCAGCTAAATTTCAGAGAACTTAATTATTTCAGCTCTTTGTGGAAATTAAGATAAATTCGATATTTTATGCTTTGTCCAACATTCATACATGCATAAAGTAGGCCAGTGAACCATCCATCAAACCACCCCCTCCTCCCTATCTCCGCCATTTTGTTTGTAGAAAGGCAGGCATGTTTTACTTTGTTTGAAGCAGAATCAGGCCAGAGTTTTCGATCTATATTATTGAAGGCATTAAGTGGGTCCATTTTCCCGGCAACACCACCTTAACTATTTCAACGCCAATGTTATAGTAATCAATCGTTATCATTTTATTAATACTAAAAACACTATTACAAACGTAAAAATGTTATTCGGCCCAAGGAGCTTTGCTTGTTATGGGCCATACGACACGATAATAGAGTACTAAAAGAACCATAAATATTACCCTAAATCGAATAATACATGTTAAATGAGGATGAGGAAGAATAAACACTAGCATACAGTAGAAAAAAAAACTTGGTAGTAACTATAATAATAGAAATAAGTAGAAACCAAGAAAGTAGAGAAACACTAAAGACAGAAGTTGACGTAAGAACATCAGAAAAAAAACAAATAAACAAGGACTTTATAAGTTAAGAAGATTCCTGAAAACAATTTTAAAAAGAATAAGAGAGAGAGAGATATGAGTTAAAGAAGAATTCCAAAAAAAGAGAAGCAATAGGAAAAGAGGAAACAGGAAAAATAAAAACAAAGGAGAGAGAGAGAGAGAGAGAGAGAGAGAGAGAGAGAGAGAGAGAGAGAGAGAGAGAGAGAGAGAGAGAGAGAGAGAGAGAGAGAGAGAGAGGAGAGAGAGAGAGAGAGAGAGAGAGAGAGAGAGAGAGAGAGAGAGAGAGAGAGAGGAGAGAGAGAGAGAGAGAGGAGAGGAGAGGAGAGAGAGAGAGAGAGAGAGAGAGAGAGAGAGAGGAGAGGGAGAGAGAGGAGAGAGAGAGAGAGAGAGAGAGAGGAGAGAGAGAGAGAGAGAGAGAGAGAGAGAGAGAGAGAGAGAGAGAGAGAGATTACTAAACAGGAAAGACCCGACGAAATAATGTCTTTGCAGAAAGAAATATAGGGACATCCGAAGGGATGGAGTTCCATAATAGAATTGATTGATATACAGGAGACCTCTGGGCTGCTGTAGAATATCGTTTTGGTAAAATAAATCGTCGAGAAGAACCACGTAAAAAAAAGAGTACCTACCTGAGCCTGTCCCTGAGAAAAATTGTCACAGGGACGGTGGGAGAGTACCTAGAAAAGCAGAATGCACTAAATAAAGAGTACTTTTACCTATAATATGATCCAGCGGAGCTATTCTAGTATCATTATAAAGATCAGAGGAAGGGTAAAGCCAAGGGAGAAGAAAAGTAGCCTTCACTGCCCTATTTTGGGCTCTTTGAAGTGAGCAGAGAACAGATTTATTAGTATTACCCTAGACAGAGCAGCAATAAGAAAGGTAAGGATAAATAAAAGTATAATAAAGAGAAACCATAATAACAGGAGGAAGAAATGAGTTAACCCGGTGCAACATTGACGGACTGACTGACGGAGGATTAAGGAACGGGTGTGAGTTATATGCGGTTTAGAAGAAAGAAAACAGTCAAGATACACACCAAGAAATTCCACCATAGTAGCTTGTTGTATAATATCGTTCCCATAAGTCAGGGTGATTTGCCCCTATACGTTTCTCATACGGTAAGGGGTTCGTAGTTGACAGTGGAAATTGGCACTCTTTCGGGTATTAAGAGCCATACCATTTGACCAGCAAGTATGCACTTTCATCAGTAAGTCAGTAAGTCAATTTCAGTCAGTAAGTATGCACTTCGCTTTGCCCAATCAACGTAAATCTTGTATTTTTCTCAGTGTACTGCTGCTGCTCGTTGTGTAGTTGTGTAGTTACCTATGCTTTGATCGGCTTTTAATATTTGACCACTTTTGTAGTTTTTTTTTTTCATGGTGATGCTTTGAATGGAATGGGAAGAGTATTTTGGAAAAGTTATCAAGGTTTGTTCTACTTAAATTAAAAATCTATTTTTTTTTTTGTTATTTGCTTTAGATTGATAGGTTGCTTATGTTCTAGGAAGCCTTCGTAAGAGGTCTGAAGAACTTTCGCGCTGATCAACCACACAACCATGTGGTCTATTATACATCGTTAGTCATGAGTGAAAGAGCTTGGAGGAAAGAAGAACTCCTGGATTGCATTGATGACCTCACTGTTGAAAGACTGCGTTCTTTTATAAACGTCTTCTTCTCTCGTACCCACGTTGAAAGTTTAGTCCATGGAAACGTTACTGAAAATGTAAGTTTTATTGACTGTTCCAAAATATACAGATCTTAGCTTATTAGGGTAAAATATTAGAAATATTTGAAAACGGTCTTTTAGCCTGTAAAAATGGTTGCTCTGACTGGGAAATCGTTACTGTGGATAATTTTTCCCGTGTAAAATTTTTCCTCGTAGAATTTCCCCCTGTATGTAAAAAAAAATCTTCCCAATGCTTTTTTTTCCTGTTTTTATATTCATACAAAACTATTACGTTGTTCGGTGTATTCTAGGGCAGATACTACTGGAATTCCATATATGGTATCGGTGTAGAGTAGACCCTATAGTTTGTCCATAGCCGTCTTTACAGGCTGAGAGATCGTTTTAACAATGCATATGAATTTATCATTATGTTAAGCACAGATACAGGTCTGCTAGCCTGAAAAAAAAGTGTTAAGGAAAGTTTGTGTGCTGTTCAGACCATAATGAAAAAAATATTTGTAATTTAAATGGTATGTACATAATAACTTAATTAAAAGCAATAAAAGATTGGTTTGGAATGAATTTAAAACATGACAGAAAATGACCTTATTTAAAAAAAAAACAGAAACAAACAAAAGAAAAATCGTCAAGTGGCTATTTTACGAGATGAGAACTATTTTCACTGTGTCTGGATAACATTATCTTTTTTTTACACTCTATTTGGCTTCCACATCTTGTCAGTTTTTTTTAGACTTCAGACTTTATGATTTCACAAATTATACATGATGAAATAACCCGGGACTACACAAACATACCATTTTGCCAAGATGCGGTCCTGAGCATTACAAAGCTTTAACTTAGGAAAGTACTGTCAATGAACCAGGAGCCTGCCGGCTTCGCTACCGGGCCCCGGCACTCGGCAGGCTTCTATATATAGATTATCGTTATCAACGCAGAGATTTTTACCCTTTTCTTG